>NC_090270.1:231803074-232103074 GCF_040414725.1 Anabrus simplex | reverse complement strand
GCAACAGAACTGAGCAAAGCCAACTATACGTGTCACTAGCGTAGATCTAGTTGGCTGTGCTCGCAGATTCGTCGTTCGCAACTCATGCCGACAGGTGGAGCTATATAAAGCTGTACGCGTCAAGTGATGCAATCACTTCCCTGATAGAAACGTACGTATTTTTCTCTGAGAGATTCAAAAATCGTTGTCATGAGAAGTCATTGTATGTTTCCTGTAACAGTGAGGTGATTATTATTATAATTTAGCGTATGACATTAAAAACAAAAAACACACAATCACAAATTAAATATACAGTACACTATGTAGGTTACAATTTCACCATCAAGCTCTGCAAATAGTCTGTACAAGAAGGATTTGGGTCAAGAAAGTATTTTGGGCTACCCTGATAAGCACTCAGGGGACACTGTTCCACTATATGACGAACTGTTTGCTTAGGGGCACCGCAGCTACATTCCGGGGAGTGAAGTTTGACCCATTTATAGAGGAAGTCAGCGCACTTTCCATGGCCTGTCCTGATACGATTGAGGGTTGTCCAGGTTTTGGGAGGTGGGTCAAATCCTTTTGGAATACTTGTTATACAGGGGAAGTTCTCATATTCAGCTGCAGTCATAGAAGTCCATTCCTGAAATCAATCCTGCCGCAGGCTGAATTTGTCAACCAGGATTTTGGCAGTCCTTATTGGTGGATTTCTGGACCGAAGTCTGTTGTTCAAGGCGTAGGGATAAGCTGTATCTATTGACAATTTCAGTTGTAGATATGTTATCGTTTTCCCAATACGCTGTGAAGACAGGCAAAAATAGGGATTGTATATAATATAGGTTCAGTCGAAAAGAGATATTACACTGGTGACCTGGCTGGTTCGAGATTATGAAAGCCATTTTACAACTCTCTGACAATTCATCACATTTTCTCGACTCCATTAGCTGATGATCATTTTTAGGAGCCGACATTTTGTTGTCGTTCAGAAATCGAATAATATCGGGAATTTTATGTTTGAATTTCATCTTCTGTAGATCCGTCATCTCGTTTTGCTGAATGAAACAAGTGTATGGTGCAAAGAATTGTGTAAAAATACAAAATAAGGTCAAATAAAATCCCTATGGTTTTTCTGAAAGTCCAGCCATAAATGTGCAGACACTACATCCCCTGTAAAGTTACTATTTTTTTTTGCTAAGGGCTTTACGTCGCACCGACACTGATAGGTCTTATGGCGACGATGGGATAGGAAAGGCCTAGGAGTTGGAAGGAAGCGGCCGTGGCCTTAATTAAGGTACAACCCCAGCATTTGCCTGGTGTGAAAATGGGAAACCACGGAAATCCATCTTCATGTAAAGTTACTGTTGGAGAGATATTATGTCTAGTCTAGCAAAGCTAACCACATTCGACAGAGGTTATGATGTTGATTATGATGACGCATGTTGTTTAAAGGAGCGTAACATCTAGGTCAGTGACTCCAAAAGGAACAAAATGTGATGATAATTACAATTTTAAAATATATCCACTGACTAGAATTTAAAAGAAATGATGATGTAAAATGATTATAAATTTAAAGTAATCAGTGGATCTAATTCGCAATGCCTTATTTTCTTATAAAATGATAGAAAATAGATTAAGAAAGAATAAGGCATTGCTTTGATGTACAACCATACATAACATTCAAGTTTAAAGTAAAGCAAACACATTAAATTTCACAAAAACAATCTAAAACAGAGTTAATAGAATAAGATGTAGTTAATAGAGAAGAATCGGGTTTAATACAGATTACAGATTAATACAGATTACTTTATACCCTATCACAGTTAATTACGTTAGAGGGACGATAACAGGCAATCACACTCCAAGAAATAATCTTGTATGGTCCATTAAACCAGAATATGCATTTAATTTAATGAAAGTGAGATTAAACTGAGGAGTCAGGAGGATGATTCGTGGTAAAGACAGTGATGCAATCTCAAATTTAATAGTTACGATGACGGTTAAATTTGTATCAAACGAGATTGTGCGAAACTTCCACCTCTTCTTCCACCTCGGTGAATTCTAATCTATTTCCTTAAATTTAATTTTAGGAAATGTAACTTTTAAAGAATTTACATAAGCCAATTGGAATATGTGATAAGCGCGTGATTGGACGACGTCTCATCCTCTCTCCCCACCGTTAAGATCTGAAATGTAATATCCGTTTTAGAAGGCTAAAACCGGCAATATGTTCTGATATTAGAAACCTAGAAATCTGTGAACATCAGATATGGAACAGTTATCCAATGGAAGTTGTTCTTAAAATATTTCAGAATATACCTAGAAAACTAGGTGGATATTCCAATTGGTGATTTGTATGACCTTAATTTTTTAACACAAAATGTGTGTTTATATGAAGTGTTTGGAGAACACAACGTCCTGATTTGCAATTCAAATGAAGAAAGTGTTCCACCTATTCAATTCACATTCATCTGTGAATAGGTGGAAAACGCTTTCTTCATTTGAGAAGTAATTGTAACCGTAATTATCTTCAATACCGATCACCATGAAAATTATAACTTATGATTCGCAAGACTTGAGATATTTAGGTATGTGATCAAGTTGTCAGCATTAACAACAATTTCCCATCTATATTGCTAGCCAAATAATGTGGAGCAGAAAAAATTAAGTTTCTGAAATGAATTGTGTATGGCGTGATCAAGAAGTTTCCGGTTGAGGGAGTTACTGCAGAGGACATGCAACGTGCACAGACATATGTAGGCAGAGCGATTAGCATGGCAGTCGTTTCGTCCCGAGATGCATGCGTTAAATGCTCCCACGTGATCTATGACGACGTTATTACCAAATGCGTCCAAACAGGACCAACGTGCTGTTATTCTTTTAAAATATCGTTTACTTTAAAATATTTCTCCCCTAAGGGGTTTAGATAATCGTTGACTCTCTCTCTCTCTCTCTCTCTCTCTCTCTCTCTCTCTCTCTCTCTCTCTTCTTATGAAACTGTTTAAGGCGCGAACTTAATTTTTCATGAAGATGGTCTTCTATGTCCAACATGTTAATAAATATGCCACCCTATCCTGTGCCAAACTTTTCATTTCTACGTAACTAGTGCATCCTAAATATGCTCTAATGTTTTTGTCATATGCATACATTGGTCTACCCCTACCGTTCATAACGCCTAAACTTCCCTCAAAAACTAACTGAACAAGTCCTGGGTGTCTTAAGGTGTGTCCTATCATTCCATCTCTTCTTCTCGTCCAATTTAGCCAAATCGATCTCCTCTCACCAATTCGATTCAGTATCTCTTTATTCGTGATTCGATCTATCCACCTCACCTTCAGAATTCTTCTGTAATACCGCAATTCAAAAGTTTCTATTCTCTTTCTTTCTGAACTAGTTATCGTCCATGTTTCACTTCCAAACAATGCCACGCTCCAGACGAAAGTCTTCAAAAACATCTTTCTTATTCCTATATCAATGTTCGAAGTGAGCAAATTTCTTTTCTTAAGAAAGCTCTTTCTTGTTTGTACTACTCTGCATTTCATGTCCTCCTTACTTCTGCCATCCTTAGTTATTTTACTACCCAAGTAACAATATTCATCTGCTTCCTGTAAGACTTCATTTCCTTATCTAATATAACTTTCATCACCTGCCTTCATTCGACTGCACTTCATTACTTTTGTTTGGACTTGTTCTCCTTACCCAAGACTCCGTCCATACCATTCAGCAGTATCTCGAGATCTTCTGCATCTCAGACAAAAAAAAAAAAAAAAAAAGTATCATCGGCAAATCTCCGGGGTTTGAATTCCTCTCCTTAGACTGTGATTCCCTTTCCAAATTTCCCTTTGATTTCCTTTACTGCCTGTTCTATGTAAATGCTGAAAAGGAGGTGAGACAAACTGCAGCCTTACCTCACTTATTTCTGGATTGTTGCTTCTTTTTCAACGCCCTCGATTCTTATTATTGCAGACTGATATTTATACAGATTGTAGATAATCCTTCGTTCTCAGTATCTCGTCCCAATCACCTTCAGAATCTCAAATATCTTGGTCCAAACAAAACTATCGAATGCCTTTTCTAGATCTATAATAATAATAACAATTTCGTGTGGCAATTTCTAGCCGAGTGCAGCCCTTGTATGGCAGACCGTCCGATGAGGGTGCGTCGCATCTGCCATGTGTAAATAACTGCGTGTTATTGTGGTGGAGGATAGTGTTATGTGTGGTGTGAGTTGCAGGGATGTTGGGGACAGCACAAGCACCCAGCCCCCGGGCCATTGGAATTAACCGATGAAGGTTAAAGTCCCTGACCCGGCCGGGAATCGAACCCGGGACCCTCTGAACCGAAGGCCAGTACTCTGACCATTCAGAAAACGAGTCGGACTTCTAGATCTATGAATGTCATGTACGTGGACTTGTCCTACAGGCCATTAAAAATAAAAAATGTGCACAACAGTCAATAAAATGTTTTCTATAGTATCGTGTTCATGTATAGAGTGTTTGCAGAAAGCCAGATTTCTCAAGTGAGACTACAGCAGAGTCTCGTTAATCCGAACTATTTGGGACTGGATTCTGTTCGGATTACGAAATTTTCGGATTAATCGGAAAATATTTTCCAATTGTAATGTTATTGTTTTTACGTCCCGCTAATTATTTTTACGATTTCCGGAGACGCCTCGGTGCCGGGATTTTCTCCCACAGGAGTCCTTTTACGTGCCAGTAAATCTACTTACACGAAGCTGACGTATTTGGGCACCTTCAAATACCAGCGGACTGAGCCAGGATCGAACCTGCCAAGTCGGGGTCAGAAGGCCAGCACCTCAACCGTCTGAGGAAAGTAGTTTTGTACAATACAGTACAGTACACACTGTAATTTGAAATGTCCATTCTTTAGCAGTTACATTAATAAAATAATGTATAAAATTACAGTAGAGTAATTAAGGACCCGTAGAGGAGAAAGCGAGGGCTGCCGACAGTGGGGTTCGAATCCACCATGTCCCGGATGCAAGCTCACAGCTGCGCGCCCCTAACCACACGGCCAACTGGCCCAGTAGTACCGAGTGTAACAGCCTGCCTGAATATTGGCTGGAAGTAGGTGGGTAGTTAGATCTCTCTCTTCTTTAGCACGCCATTGCTTTCCTCTGGTTCATAAATTTTCTGATACTACTGATACGTAACACACTGGTTCATCATAGCATTTCAGCTATTCAATCCTTACTACGAGGCACTGACTTGAATGAGCCGTGTGTATATTTAACGGGATAATGGCAGAGGAGAGTTCACAGCTGTCTGTGGCCTGGTCATTCCAGCTCTGGAACTTTGGACTGTTAGATCGGCACCGTAGTAGTGTTCGTTGAAAGGGAAAAAATGTGCGTTTATTTAATTTAATCGAGTATTTTATATGATAACATTGCTTATATCGCTACATTCCTACTGATGTTATTGTAATGACCTATGTTAACTTCAGTTAGGAAAACTACAAGGACAGCCTTTCTGAGAATCCCGCAGCGAAACACGGGTACATCAGCTAGTATACTATAAATGGAAAATCTTAATAAATTTTTAAGAATTTAATTATGTATAATATTATCCATTCAGTGTTTAATTTATATGTTATGTGTGTTTTAATTAACTAATTTTATAAGACGAAGCCATAGATGATAGGTAAATGAATGTCACACAAGAGTAAAGTATTGAAGTTGCTATAACACGATGGTGGCGGTACGTACTTCATGTTCATCGAAGCTGCATTCTTTGAACATGTAGTAAAAAGCACATTGAGTTAAAGATTTCTTTTCACTTTACTGTTATGTTTAAATCTAGAAAATCAGATGATTATTGATATTGTTAAACGATAAAAAAATGCTTTCAAGATCAAAGAGTTCAGACTGATGATAAGCCGAAGGAGTGATATTAATTAACAGAAACAAATCGTTGTATAAGAGTATAATAATGTATGGAAAGATTGTTTCGGGCTCATTCTACGAGAGAACTGCATATCTTAAATTGTAATATGATCTAGATTAACTAGATGGAGTGCTAAAATGCAAAGGTGAGCCCCAAAACGTCGTAAGCCTTGTGGATATGAAGAGAAGGCATAAAGTCATGAGCAACCTGGACCCTGGCTTTCTAGTCAGTAACCTATGATATTATATTTGCAAATTAATGTTCTTAATGTAGTCTTTATTTTATCTTGGTAGAAGTAGTATGTGATTTTTATCAAGTTTTAGATGTCCTGAAGTAGTTTAATCGATGAGGGAAACAAGCACATGATAAATTATTGCGAGTGATGTTAGCAATTAAGGTATTGCGTTACGTACTTTTCCGAGTCTGGTGTCCTAAATTTAACATATTAATTAGCATGTGCGTAATTATTTCATTGTGAAATTCTGATCTCCGCAGTTTAGATAGTGGATTATGTCATTGAGTATTGGTGAATAGTGTGATAATATCCGCGTGTGGTGTGTATTGATCTGATTGATATTTATGACGGTCTTATTTAAGACATATTGATTACATGGTAGAAAATGTCAACACGTTTAATGGTGTGCATTATTTCATACGAATGCTAGGAACTGCATACTTGTGTGTAATGGTTTAATATTGCCCAGGTTATCCTCCTCAGATCCAGTAGAAGAAAGAATTGTATTTTCTGAACACTATTTATTTACGATAGTACACATGAGATACATAAATGCATATGATACTGAAAAGTTGTTTTAAAAGTTGATGTGTCGCATACGACACACTGGTTCTCAAGGCATACAGATCTCCAATGGAAACTGATAGTGTTCCCGCAGCAGTCAGTCTATTTTCCTACAACAATTAAATCAGGAGTGCAGTGTAGTGCTCCAACAGCTGATTTTACAACCTGTGATAAGCTTTGAAGCAGTTTCTATTAGCAACAAGGCATAAATGTAGATTGCACTCGGAACAGAACCATCTTGCCCGCACAATTTTGCATCCCGGCAACCTACAACGGTGATTTTATTCATAATTCGCAAACTACGGCAAGTTCGCTATTCCAGTGCTAGGATAAGGAGTTCGTAGTATTTTCCTTTTAAGTGGCATGCAGGGCTCATCCTTAGCCTCGTCTCCATCTTGTGTTGTTGATCGAAAATGGAGCAGCCATTCAGAAATGGAAGTCTTGAACTCTAGGTAGTCCAGAGTGTCTTTAGGTTTCTTTTTCAATACCTGACTGTCCCTCCGGTATTCAGTCCATACAGCAGCACAAACAAAATCAATAAAATGGAAGATCAATCGGACAGTCCATTTTTTTAGTCCCTGCATCTTGCCTGTACAAAGCAATCACTCTGTCTAACAAGTCAACCCCTCCCATATTTGGATTTCCACTGCAGAAGAATATTATTAGATAGGATTTTTTCTCGAAAGCAAATCTGAACAACAAAATCTTGTGTAATTTAATAATTGCAATACACGCGACAGAATGATAGCGAATATTAAGAGTTCTATGTTATATAACAGGATAATTATATCCAGATTTATAAGTTTCAACTAAAATGGCATATCGCATTAATAATGACTGAAAGAAAAGAATAATCTAAATGTTAATTGTAAACCAGTGTGCGTATAATAAGGAACAATCGAAACTCGATGAGCAACGAGAATCGATTTCCACTGCATTACGTTGTGATAGACTTAAGTTAATAATTGATTTCAATTTTATCGTTTTCATTTTCTAATATTTTGACCTAATATCAATTTTTAGTTTCGTCTGAATATAGCTTAGGGAATTTATTGAATAAACACGTTACCACCCAGAGTATTTCAGTTGTTGTTCAATGTAATATAGATATGTTCAACCATCCGTGATCACATACAATGATATTATGCCTATCAATATGTAATATGTCATTAATATCATGAGTCTAGATAATTTGGAAACGATGATCATAATCATACGCAATCAAGTAGGCGTAGTATATCTAATGGTATAACGTTAAACTTAAAATCAGTATGGTATATAAACTCATTGGAATAATCTGAGAAAGGAAATTCTCTATCTGGAACGTTGATCGCCCAATAGGATTCCTATTGCAATTCGATTTCATCGTCATTTTTGGATTTCAAACCATCCAGCGATATACGTAACCGCATTTGACCGACATATCGGCACCCTAGCTAGCTGTAGCGTTCAAGTATCTCAATTTCATCTCGTCCTTAAGAAGAACCTGTGAAAGACCCTGAGTGAGGAACTCAATGACTACGACTGTATGGGTGCAGTATTGCAGTTGCTGGTGCGAGTGTCTGAGGATAGGTTCGGTTCGTCTGGTGCAGGTATTTCTATTTGATCCCCATGGGCGACCTGCGCGTCTGGATGTAGGGTAAAGATGATAATTAGGCAAGGAGAGGATGAAACCCTGTGTAGGAAAATAGCCTACTCCTGTTAAAGAACACCAAGTGTTCTGCTCAAGGGTTAGCGTCTCGATCCGACGGCCGAATCGCCATCAACAGCGCCATCATAGCAGTCTCAGCATCCGTCGCTAACATCATAGCTCTCAAAAACATCGAAAGTTTTCTTGACATCTTTCTTTAACTTCGATGTTTCGTATCCGTAGGTGGCAATGGGGAAGAATATAGTGCTCACCGGTCTGCATTTAGTTGTTTTAAGTTACTGATGCCTCGGCTTTTCCAGATATTATTCATACTTATCATTGCATTCCTTCCAAATTTCAGCTGCCGTTTGATCTCTCACCCTACTACGGGTGAAAAAAATGTCGAAATCGAGATGTTTGGCGTTTT
This sequence comes from Anabrus simplex, assembly GCF_040414725.1. Classification (NCBI taxonomy): domain Eukaryota; kingdom Metazoa; phylum Arthropoda; class Insecta; order Orthoptera; family Tettigoniidae; genus Anabrus; species Anabrus simplex. The sequence continues at coordinate 232,094,339 of NC_090270.1, read as the reverse complement.
TTATATTCACAGTGCAGAGAACATAAATACGTTGAAAAATGGCATTATTACGAAAAATGAGAGTTTGAGGAGACTTTAGTCACAAAGTTTCTCCTTGAAGGACATGCCCACTTTTATAAATTTTAAGTGACAGATTTCTGAACTCACTTCCGTTCTGCTCAATAAATTGCAATAATTATGTTGTTAATTATGAAAAGTTCTGATATCATTTGCTTGCTATAAGTCGTGGTCTTGTGATGAAGTGTTTCCCTATTAAAAAATGTCTCGATCGAAAGTATCTGGTAAGAGAATGTATAAAGGAGATCGTTATACGTAGAAATTTTGCCTTGTATATGAAGTTTTGGGTGAAAATGCGAATGATCGAGAAAACACAGCCATATGCTCATCACATGTTGAACTTGTTGACACAGCTATTGCAGCTTCATCGAGTTTTCCAAAGCAAAATGTTTAATTCTCAGTAGATGGCAAATAGAGCGAGAAAAGAAAAAGGGGAATCTAAAAGCAACAATGGAAGACAAAAATACTCCACACTATAGGTCAGAATATTCTAAGAATTGCCTGAAGTGAAAAGTTGTGTTATGAAACCTACGCATTGTTTTCCTCAGTTATATAATTTGTTGTATTTTGGTACCATTTTGAAAAGAATTTCTAATGCTAAGTACCTGAGTTTTTCTGTACATAAACATGACCCTAATTAAGAGCGAAAGAAGGAATATCTCTTTAAGGAATACCTAAAAAAAATTAAAAATACTTTGGGCATATGTTTAGGTAAAATATGCACCGCCTAAAAATGCATATTGAACAAGGTATTTGTTTTCGGAAAAGAAACTTTCTTATTATAGCTAAAGGTGCAAATAATGTCTTAAAAATTTCAACTGACTAACCCTCAGGGATTTTTAGAGAAGTAGCAGAATTTTGAACATTTAGCATGTGCGACATAGTATAGTGTTTCTTCTTAACAATATGAAATTAAATATATCTATAAATAGCTTATATGACATTCATTTTCACCCGTATTCCGTCAGCTCGACTCAAATAAGGAGCAGGCTAATGTGTTGGACTACAACTAATGGACGTGTAACGATCTCTCACTTTGTCAAGTGTAAAAGCTGAGTTGCTAACCTCAAACACTTGACAAAGTTGGCCCTCATTTATTTAGTTAGCCCAGTCCGCAAGCTTGTTCCAGAAACACCACTTACAAGTTGTACGAGTTCTTGCTCTCCTTCTGTGAAGGATTATAGGATCAGTGCAGTGAAGCAGCTCGTCTTTGGTCAAGCTCATGGAGCTTATACACCTCCAGCGTTTCTCTCTCACTCACCTTCTCGTATCTTACGATCTTTTAAACCTCTGAATTACGCAGCTTCCGACAAAACAGGTTCACAGAGAATCTACATTCTTCATGGTACGGTTAAGTTAAGCAAATTCAGCATTATGACGAAAACAACTTTCAACTGCTTAATGGTTTATTGATGTTTCTAGTTATTTTCATGTACAATGCGCTGGTGAACATTACCAAACCACGAAAATTTAAAAATCGGCAGAACCTTTCAGACAACAGTGGTCAATATCTCATTGTGTGCGATGTTTAACGCTTAAATTCAAAATTAAAGAAGAGTGTTTACGGGTAGTACGGTTTGCTAAGTGGAAGGGTTCCGGATGTACATCTACTGTGATTTATTCTATAACAGGCATGGCAAGGTTACGATATGACTGACAATCAATCAATTACCACTGATCTGCATTTAGGGCAGTCGCCCAGATTGCAGATTTCCTATCTGTTGTTTTCCTAGCCTTTTCTTAAATGATCACAAATAAATTGGAAATTTATTGAACATCTTCCTTGGTAAGTTATTCCAGTCTCTAACTCCCCTTCCTATAAACGAATATTTGCCCCAATTTGTCCTCTTGAATTCCAGCTTTATCTTCACATTGTGATCTTTCCTACTTTTAAAGACATCACTCAAACATATTCGTCTACTGATGTCATTCCACGCCATCTCTCCACTGACAGCTCGGAACATATCACTTAGTCGAGCAGCTCGTCTCCTTTCTCCCAAGTCTTCCCAGCCCAAACTTTGCAACATTTTTCTAACGCTACTCTTTTGTCGGAAATCTTGCAGAACAAATCGAGCTGCTTTTCTTTGGATTTTTTTCAGTATTTGAATCAAGTAATCCTGGTGAGGGTCCCATAAACTGGAACCATACTCTAGTTGGGGTCTTACCAGAAACTTATATGCTCTCTCCTTTACATATTTACTACAACCCCTAAATACCCTCATAACAATTCTGAGTGCATGCGAAACAGCTATAACGAGAGATAGACCAAGACGTAATCAGCACAGTACAATCCTCAATGTAGTGAACATTATACATACATAATTACATGTGTTTAACTCGGTGTTTGCATAAAACAACACGCTTTGTAATCACCGCACGCCAGAATTTTGTTATTGCCATAATTCAATGAAGTACAAAATAAACGGCATATGCGTAAGTATTTTATGAACAATTATGAAGCATAATAATGCTGAATACTAGGCCGCTACTATATAGCTTCTGTAGTAAAACGTCATGCTGTTATAAACATAAACGAAAGACAATAGTCTACCGTAAAAGTAGCAGATCTTCAACAATCGTGTTGATACAGAAGTACCAGTGACGTATACTGAGGGCTACCAAGGCTATCAGAGAAGCCCAAACCTCAGCTGAGAATGATGTAAGTCTAAAGCACATTATAATGTAATCTTCAGACACATTGTTCCATTTACAAAACTTGAAAGCAGTGAGAGAAAACGTCTCAGGTATTTCTGAGAACAAGGCATCGGAGACTGATATTGCAGCCCAGACTTGCGTCCCTCTCCCCTTGACTCGACCCACGCGGCTTGCTGCTCTATATCGGATAAGAGCGGGGACCGGGCAGAAAGGTGTGATAGGCTTCGGTCCGTCAGATCGCCACTGCTATCAACCATGCGTTACTCATCGTTTATACTTCCCCACCTCATACTTCTGACTTCATTATATAGATAACAGAGTGCTGGTATTACACTCCTGTTTACTTCTCTATCCTTGCAGAAAGACACTGCAGGGCTGCTGTTATAGGAGAAATATAGTTTTCATTTTATTGGTAGATCTGCTAAAATGAAATGCAATCTTGGGTGGAATGTAACCCGTGATCATGGGTCAGACACCACCACTGATCTTCCGAGGAAGCTAATAAACCAGGCGATGGGTACGACCGCTGTAAAATTCACCATTTTTATTTAATAATCATAAGAAGAAGAAGAATACTAATTGTGGATGGCATCTGTGTAGGCTTGGTGGTGTCCTAATGAGGATAACATGATTGGCGAAGACGTCATAAACACACAGCTCCCAAGCCAGGAAAATTAGCAGTATGAGGGAGTTGATTCTGAAAATCGATCCGGGGCCATCGGACCAAAGGCAAGCATTTTATCCATTTAGCCACAAAGCCGGACTTTAATTTGCTAAACCTTAGGCTACTATCTCCACTGATCAGGGGTTGAGCATAGGCAGTAGCAGAGGCCAGGGCAGTAGCTTGTGAAGCAGCCTTGACAACACAGTAGGCATCTCCGTTGGCTATTGGCTGCAGGTCAAAACGCTGAAGGATTGGCGTTCACTAAATCAACCATCAAAAATGGGTAACCTAAGTCTATTGGTTGCCCAGGTCTTGATCCCAACATAAGCCACTGAGAAGTACACAAATTCAATCACGCACTAACATATTACTAGAGACGGAGATTTGCCTATTTGCCTAATTTATCCCTGTGTTCAGAAACGTAGGCGTTTAAGATATAAATCCGTCTTAGGGTCTTTTTAGCTATATTTCGTTGGTTTTATTGTGCCTATAAATGCCTATCTCAGGGGTTTGTGACTATTTGGAGCATAACTGCCTATTTGATGCATTTTGATTGTATTTTAAAAACCCGATTTCCTTCCAGTGCATTATATTGTAGCTGGGTGCTCGACAGAATTATATTTTCTTTTCTCAATATCTGCTTACCCCACGAACAAAAATGGGAATTCTCACATGTCACCAGAAATAGTTCTAGGAAAATTTCCATCAGGAGAAACATGGAACAATTTGACCTCGAAGCCTTCAACCCCTCCAACCTCCTAAGACGTATGCTAGAACCAAAGTCGAACTATGTTGCACAATCCAGTTGCCCTGTACCTCCTATTCGATGCGAACTGTTGTACGCGCACGTTTTATGTTCAGAACGTGTTGTGATTTATTGTGAAGTGGAAAATGAAGAAGTGTGTTTGCGGCAATGCCCAAAGGAAAATCGTTGAAGTCCTACTGGCTGAAGCAGTGGATCACAGGGGATCCCATTTTCACTACGGATGGAAGGGTGGTCTGTCAAGCTTGCTGTAAGGAGGTAAGTTTGTTTGTTCCTTTTTTCTTTTTTGTGATTGAGACCTATGATCGCATTTCATTGTAGCATATATAGGCGTATTAATTTATGTATTGTGGCAAGTTGTTTTGTTGTGTTACGACCGCTCTACTACATCTTACCTTCTGCCTTCTGTCTCATTCTACCGTCCATCTGCTTGCTCGCCCAGCTGTTCACTGACTGGCCTGTTCTCCGGCACTGTTGCTGCTCCCTCGTTGTGACGTCACACCTACGTATTTTTCATCGAGTAACTTCTCGAATCTCTTCACCACGTATATAAGCGAGCTATTCCTTAGTTTCCCCGGCCAGACATTGAGTTGGAAAACAACACGAGTGGAGAGAGCGGAACTGTTCGCTAGCGGCTGGCCCGTTGCGACGTTTTACCTACTTTTAATTTGTGAATAGCTGCATTGTTTATCAACAGACTGGGTGAGCAAAATGTTACAACTTTTTATATCTTTCGTGGTTTATATCAAGATTTGAACTTTGAATGTTAAATTATTTGGTGGCTTCATGTTCTCCATTCTAACTGAGTCCTTCAGACTGATACCTTTATCTATCTCATACACCAAAATAAACTGTGCTTGGACAAGTGATAGAAGTGTTGCCACATCCTGGACTTTTTCTACAGGCCCGAGTGGTCGCTTACATTGCCAACGTGATAGCGTTTAAGCAGCCTGGAAGGATTTCCCCCCCCCCCCCTCCTTTTCCTCTTTTCTTCCCTTCTCACTCAGTTTTCTTTTTCTTTTCCGGTATTGAGTGGTAAAAATTTTGCCTCCCGACGTGCTTTAATTCTCTTGCCCTCTTTTGGGTTTCAAATGAAGATTGTAAGGGTGGCCTTAAATCATTATTTTCGGATATACTAATGTCCCCCCCCCCTTTAATTCTTAACTAATGTGTTCTTTTTTTAAAAAAAGGTAGTAGTAAATTTAAATAGGTGCTAATTCTGGTTTTTTTTCTGTCGAACTCTGGTCTTGGGCTTTTCTTGAAAATCATAATCGTTATTCCCAAGAATTCTTAATTATTATTCATATTGATTGTATTTTGGTTGGCAAACGGGCTGAGCCCTTGCTAAATGTTTGTAATTCCCATTCTTTGTTTGTTATACACTGCCTATTCTAGTCATTTGAAGTTTAAATACAATTTGTTTTAAATCAATTCACTTTTCTTACATTTGGTTCGTTGTACGTTCTCTCTCACTCTTTACCTTTTCCTTCTCCCTTTTTTTTTGAAACATTGTACTTACCACGGACACCCCTCTCGGTTAGACCGCCGTGGCGTCCACTGGCTCTGCTGATTGATGAATAATAAGTCTGATATACTAGGTTTGGCCCAACGAGGCATCAAGCGAATGCCTTTCCATGGTCCGACAAGTCACCACCAGTGAAATAACATTTGCTTGCTTCTAGCGTTATGGTGTCCTAATGATTACCGTTTGACCATCTTTGATGTTGTGGGTCGACCATCCTATCATTACCTATGCCAAGATTTTCGTCCTTTTAGCCATTTGTATGAACATAATATTTATTAGCACCCCACATTGGCAAATATGCCACAGTTGCAATGTTGTATTAGTCGTGAACTTTCAATAATTTATATTGCTAAAATGTAAATAATCTGAACGAGAGTTAGAACGCCGGTTCTCTCTTGTCACAGAATGGATGAAAATTAAATCGGTATTTTGAGCTGAGATTCATTTCCTATGAAAATATAGATTTACAACTGAAATACAATTTTTTAAACTCCCTTTAAAAATCGTAAATTCTGTTACACTTCCGTTAAGCCTTCGCGAAAAACAGGTTGCAGATCCATTGTAGCCCGGCTAGGACGATGCCACAGCGTGTTTGCAAGGTTGCCAAGACTATCCTTATAAGACCAGGCCAGCGAAAAGACCGTTGGTCTGGATTGGTGAGGTTCGGTTAGTAACCGTTATGCTTTGTGGGGAAGCAAAGTGTCTGAGGGGCGTAAACTGTCAGGTTAACAAGCCTCTAGCATCCCCTCTAGAGTTGCTAAATTTTGACAAAAGTAATGTTATCCGCGCATGTCATGACAATTTCAAATTACGCGGTTTTTAATTTTCAACGAGGGTGGTGGCCTTGTGGGCACAAATGATACAGGATCGATTGCAGGGAACAGAAAATAGTCTTCATGACAACTGACCGAAGCCGGCGAATAGAAACAAACGAAATGTTCACAAACCTGAGATTTATAGTGCCTCCGTTTTCATTCTTCTATATAAGTAAGAATACTGTAAGGGCCTGCTGCGTGGGTCGTTGGCAAGCGTAAAGAACGGATCTCTCCTCTAAGCTACTCCGGTATCGTTTCAAGTCTTTTTTATTATATTTTTCACTCGGTGAACTCGACACAATACTGCCAAATTATAACTGAAATTCCTTGAGGACATATTTCCACGTAAATTACTAATTCCTTTGTTCCTAATTTAAGGTTTTGTACTTCTAGAAACATCATCTCTAATGGTCTTTTTTTATGAAACATATGCATGATATATACTAAGGATTATTGCCAATTACCCCAATTGTCGAAATTTAAGATATAGGGACAATGAAATTTATGTCAATTTTATTATTTTTCAGATCAAATGTGAGAAAAATACCACAAAATATCAACTTAGGATTACTGCGATACATCTGATACGAGTACAGGAATCTGTATCAACGCAGCCTTTCTACCAGTCCACTTTGGGCAACGACCAACAACCATTTTCTTCAGATCTATGCACTGCAATGTTGGGAGCTAATATGCCCCTGCGTAGTCCGGAGCATCTTCACATTTCAACAAGCTACCGGGGGCAGTCACCAAGTTGGAGAAGAGTGGCATGCCCCTGGTGGAGTCATTTAGGATTGTGGAAGAAGTCAAGGAAAGTTCTGACCGAACCTCTGAGAAGGCAGCCGCTGTCAGCGAAATAAAACCAGATGAAGTAACTTCATTGAAGTTTTGTCCAATCACTTCATGTGGGGAGATCTTTCTCTCAGTACAAAAACATTATGCATGAGAGAAGAACAAGATTGTTACCGGAAAACATTGGAACGTTGCTTGTAAATTTCTTTTTATAGTAACTGAGTGTGTTATTAAATTATAAGTAACTTTTTCATGCCTATTTTGTTGCCTATTTTACACGTTATTGCCTATTTAAATGACTATTTTGGCTAATTTAGGAGGCTATATGCCTGCCTCTTTTAACTGTTTTTAGTGCCTATAATTCTCGTCTCTACATATTACTGTATCGATCCTCCTTATGCCACAGCCTATGTAGCTGCATGTTCCACTCATTACTTGTAGACCAAAACAAGGTAACTGGAGCCTTTCGTCGGCGGAAAGGACTGCCCTGAGTCAGTAACGTTGGGAAGTACAAGTCGACTGAGGGGAAAAGACTTGCTCCTGCGTGCACAGATATTTCTAGCACGGGCACTGTGCTCACGGGAAGCAAAGCAAAAGCAAAGTCATCTCCCTACAGGCCATGAAGGCCCTTGGAGGGGTGGAAGGTAAAGGCTTCCACTATCCGTAACCTCGGCACTTGATGGGGTAGAGGGGTTAGCTCTACGCCCGGCCGCCTTTGCCCCCAGGAATTACCCTGGTACTCATTTTTGGTGTAGGCTGAGTGAACCTCAGGGCCATACGCACCTCCGGAAGTGGAAATCTCATTTCTTAAATTTTACGCCTTCCTGACGGGGATTCGAACCCACGTCCTTCCGGGCAAACCGAGCACGCCTTTACCGCCTCGGCCAGGCAGCCCCTACTGTGCTCACGGGGGGCAAGGTTTTACATCTCTGTTCTAGAACAATTTCAAGGACACTTGACGTTCCAGCAGTAATATTAAATCTACATGTTATTGACTCGGAGGGATCGACTGTTTAAATTCTGCAAGTTCAATGGCCTTCAACCAAAATGCTCACGTGCTTGTTCCACCTCGAGCGCGCGTGGTGGTTCCTTGGAGCAGGATGGGACGTGGCATTACTTGTGATTTGGATCTACTGTGCTGTCAAGGTGGGTCCGTGGGGCTCTTGCACCTCTGGGAGTCTTGCCGTTTATTATGGTAAAGCGTTCTTTTAATTTAATAACTCAAATAACTAACGTTCATGTGCAGGAATTTCCCAGTAGTTTCTCCTATCCTTAGAAATTTGAAGTGAGATAGTTCAGTTACCCATCCACAACTTGCGAGGCGGGAAAATTTGATATCAGTCTCGTTAATAATTGTAGTTTTCCTCTTTTGCATGACCTCAGCGGAATGGGATTAGTCTACTGATTCATTTGAGAAAGTTTCTTTTCTGTGGGTCTTGCGAGCATGTGGCCGATCACAATCACGATCACAATCAGGAGTTAATGTGAAAGGCGTGTAAATGCCTAGAATGAAATATATTTCTTCAATGTTTTGCTTGATAATTTATTTCTATAAGTTTTGGTCGGGATAATTGGGATACGCTGGCTTTCTGAGCCCAAGTTGGTAGATTCGATCCTGGCTTAGTCCAGTATTATTTGAAATTGCTCATATACGTCAGCCTCGAGTAAGTACATTTACCGTTACGTCAAAAGAACTCCTTCGGAACAAAATTCCGACAACTCGAAGTCTTTTATTGGGACGTAAAACCAAGAACATTATTGTTACGAAATGAAACTCCATCTGTTTCATTGCTCTATTTCAGGATGACCTAATAAATTCACACACACAGACACACACACACACACACACACACATAAACACACAAAATTCTAACCAATTATGAACGGCCGCACTTACTAATTATTGTATATTTACAAGTTGATCTTCCTGATGGCGCAGCAGGCGGTCCAGCTTGTTTGTCTACCCGCGGACGTTTAATCCTTGCTCTCACTTCCCCGAGTCTCAGCCAGTCGTGTGTAGACAGTATCTGAACACAGGGCTACGGGCTACTCAACACACACGATGGAGGGTTTCCTTGCTGTCTCACAGGATAAATGGACCTGTATTAATGTTCGCGGCCCTCCTTATGCTGCCTATGTAGCTGAATGTTTCAATCATTACTTGTAGACCAAAACAAGGTAATTGGAGCCTGTCATGTTTTATAGTATCCTGAACTATCTGGTACTATACCTATTAGTGAAATGTCATAGACTCATATCCCTGTATTAATTAGAAGCTTGCTTGTTGCTTGTTGTTTAAAGGGCTTAATATCTGAGATCATCGGCCCCTTAATTATAAGCCAAAAATGCTTCATCCTGTTAATTGTTATTAAATAGTAGCCTAAAAGCTTTACCTTGTTAACTGGGCTTGGTCTCTGCTAAATTTTGAACATTGTTGTGAGTATCGTCCTGCTGTTGAAAACTGTTGAGCTGTTCAGTTGTTCGCTGCATGCGACTGTGTGAATTACTGGACTGCCTGTGGAGTCAAACCAACACTGATAGCTCAAAGCTGTTATTTATCTTATTGTATTTTATTATCTTTAATATTTTCGTATTTATACTTTTGAAGGCGAAAACCCCCAAAAAGGAAACTTGAAATAAAATGAAGGTGAAATTTGTAATACTTGTGCTTTCTGTGTCCAGATCCAGGCCTGCACCCTTTTTTCCCCTGGTACCCGTTAATATCCGGAACACAATCAATCAATCAATCAATCAATCAATCAATCAATCAATCAATCAATCAATCAATCAATCAATCAATCAATCAATCAATCAATCAATCAATCAATCAATCAATCAATCAATCAATCAATCAATCAATCAATCAATCAATCAATCAATCAATCAATATTGATCTGCTATTAGCATGGTCGCCCAGGTAGCAGATACACTCCCACTTGTTTGTCTAATCACTTCCAAAAATATTTCAATTAATATGGTCATTTATTCGAACATTTCCCTTGATAAATTATCCCATTCCCTAATTCCCCTTCCTATAAATGTATATTTTCCCGAATTTTTCCTATTGAATTTCAAATGTATTTCCATGTCTATCTCCAGTTTATCCTACCTTCAAACATTCAGCTCAACCTCTGCTGATGTCATTCCATACATCTCTCCACTGACAGCTCGGAACATAGCACTTAGTCGAGAAGTTCGTCTCCTTACTCCCAAGTTTTCCAAACTAAAGCTTTCAAAATTTTCGTAGCACTACTATTTTGTCGGATATCACCCAACACAAATCATGCTGTTTTCCTTTAGATCTTTCCAAGACTCGTTGGTGCGGAACCCATACATTGGAACCATACTGTACTTGGGGTCTTGTCAGGACTTATACGACATCTCCCTTATATCTTTACATTACAGGCCCTAAATACTCCCATAACTATGCAAAGATATCTGTAACCTTTATTTACAACCTCATTTCTGTGATACCACGATGAAATCCTCCCCTTATTCACCAGGCCCTTTTGTAGTCGCTCACAACACTGTAACTTATTTACTCACGCTGTACCGGAGCCCATACTTCTCATATCACTGACGATTTTGTCTTGAAGATACGTGAATATATTTGGAATTAGGAAGTAAAGAATAAACAGTAAAATTTCGTTTAATGGCTTCACTTATCATATGGTATAAATTCTTAGTTAGAACTTTGGCCTTGAACCCGATATAGCCACATTTGAATTTTTCTTCTTATTATTATTATTCTGCTTCTTGCCCTTTTGTACTAATTGACTAGGGTGGATACTTCACGGTGATTTAGTTCAGGTAATAATAATAATAATAATAATAATAATAATAATAATAATAATAATAATAATAATAATAATAATAATAATAATAATCGTATGGCCTGAGCAACCGTGTGCAATTTCGACGTTCCGTTTTACTCTAGGCCCACTAGATGGCAGACCGAGCAAACCGCAACTCTCTTGGGCGTCTATGGTTGAGACTTAATGAATTTTGTCGGGTAAACACCAAATGTGTCACCAAAGATCTGTTACATGCCGACATCGTACGACATGGAGTGTCGAATGGACTTTTTTCCGCCCTTCAAAAATCCGACTACCTCTGCCAGGTTTGAACCCGCTATCTTGGGATCCGGAGGCGGACACTCTACCACTGATCCACAGAGGTGTAAGGCGGAGACCCTTTTTGACGCCTACACTTCTTCTACCGCTTTTCTCACGGATGCGAACTGTGGCACTTGTGGTTTGATCCTGTTTTTACCGGGCGAGTTGGCCGTGCGCGTAGAGGCGCCCGGCTGTGAGCTTGCATCCGGGAGATAGTAGGTTCGAATCCCACTATCGGCAGCCCTGAAAATGGTTTTCCGTGGTTTCCCATGTTCACACCAGGCAAATGCTGGGGCTGTACCTTAATTAAGGCCACGGCCGCTTCCTTCCAACTCCTAGGCCTTTCCTATCCCATCGTCGCCATAAGACCTATCTGTGTCGGCGCGACGTAAAGCCCCTAGCAAATAAGAAGATCCTGTTTTACGACGGGATGCCCTTCCCGATGCGTATGTGAAGAGATGTAATCACTATTTCGTCTTTTTGTGGTGGTCGGTAGTGCGTCGTCTGAATATGAAGAGGATATTTTGGGGACAAGCACTAGCGGTCAGTTCTCTATCCAGAACAATTAACCAGACGCGATCATAATCCCCGATCCGGCCGGGAATCGAACCTGGGACCCCTCTGAACTGAAGGCCTTAACGTTGACAATTCAGCCCCTGAAACTTACAATAAACCGAGGATATATTCACTATTACATAATACACTAATATACTGTATCACGACCATTACGTACGACCACAACGACCCGGGAACGTTTAGTGCGCATGAAGGGGGAGAACACAGCATACATGCTGGTAGCATGATATATATATATATATATATATATATATATATATATATATATATATATATATACAGCCTTGCTGTTAATAGTGTCTCCGGCGTCAGAATGGGAAAAATTGGCCGATCACTGCGCCTATGATAGAGAGCTAATTGTGATGGCGTGGCGTCTTCGTACCACATCCCTGAAACGGCGCGCGTTTTGAGCTATTCTGATGCCGCTGTTGTGAGCACGTAAAGAAACTGGTGCAACGATGCGCAAACAACGAACCGTTATCCAGCCGTGTGTAGACAGCGACTCATTGATACCAGAGGCCAGCGGAGGCTGTCGCGCATTGTTCGGAGCGACCGCGGGGGACATACTTCCGGAATTTGCTAACAGGTACAACGGTGATGACAAGGCCATTATTTTGCAGCACGTGGTTCATCTAACACAGCTCCACATGGAGTTGACAACCCAGTCGCACCCCAACGGTCACTGGAATCCACCAAATGTACTGCATAAGATGTGCACAAAATCATCTTCCCTGGACTATGGATGATTGGAAAAAGATCACCTGGTCCGATGAATCAAGATTAATTGTTCTTGACGTCGGCGGACGAGCACGTTGTACGCCAACTTCCATCGGAATCTATGGCACGTGGTTGCATGGTCCGGCGGACGCAAGGATTTGGAGGATTTGCTTTAATACAGTGGTCCCCAAAATAGCCCTGATATGAACCACATTGAATATATGTGATTCTATTTGGAGAATCGGATTCGTGATAAATCTCCACCGCCCAGGAGTTACGCCAATCGCAGAACCTGGTGTTGCACTTGTGGTACTAGACACCAACAATAAATTAGAAATGTTATAAGAAGAATTTACAAAATAAACAATTGAATTTAACCTATAAAATCTGTGCCATCTTTAAATGTTTCTCTATGAATACACTTAACAAATTCACTGAAAACGTAAGTGAAAAGTCTAATTTGGTGATATAGATGGATTGTTTGCGTTTATGTTCATAATATATTTTGCATCATAAAAATCTATTCCAATTATCAGAAACATTTTCATGTCATCGAGCAACTAGAAGAAATTCTTAAAACATGATTCAAACATCTAAATGTCTTCAATACTTACAGTGAGACACATTGATATCTCATTTTTTAAACAAATGACAGAAATCTTTGTGCCGCACTGGACGCACGTGTTAAAGCGTGTTCTGACCACCAGACCGCTATGAATTTATCGTCCTACTTCACCCGTTGAGTTTTAAAAGGCACTGCTTTAAAACTATTTGAACCTTTTCTTTCTCAAAAATATGTCTGAAAATAGAAAGTATTTGTTACTAAACTTATAGTCTTTTCGGAAGCTTCCCCGACTCCCAAACCCTAACTCCCTCCGATAAAATCCTGGATACAGTCTTGAAACTATCAATATATGTTACGAGGTCTTGATGAACGCACGGATTGTATCCGAAACAATAACCACATCAAATGAAATACTGCAATTAGTGACTTTATTGTTTATTAATCTGCGTGAAATAACTCAAGACCACAAAAATATATAAATCAATAGTCCATTTGAACAAGGGAAATTAGATGAAAATACCAAAGAAGATTGAGCGAGTTTTGGTATTTTGAATGCATCTATAAAATGTTAAATTTATATAGTGCCTCAATAGCCTGGTGGACCCCTTCAGTGCTGCGGGGGGAATGACGTGGATGACATGTTTGTTGATTTCGACTCTGCTGCAGAATTCAACAAAGAAAATAGTAATCGTCCCTCTGCCTCCGGCGTCAAGGTTCTTGAGGTGATATTCATTAAAACAGTAACAGATCCACGGGTTGTGTTCATTGTCCCTCCACTTCTGTCGGTTGTGTCGCATCAGTCTCGAATCTAACGAGTGGATCGATTATACGAGGAATTCTTTCTTCCTTGAAGGCGATGATGACTGTTCGGAAAAATGCTGGAAATAGTGGAAATCTTCTGCAATAAATTAAACACTCGGAATGTTACGCGAATTTTTGGTATATCAACATGCTGTTGTGGTGAATACACAATGGAGTTGCTGCATATTAAAATACTGCCTAAAGAGAATGGATTGTTTACCATGCAGGCGATAATGAGATTTACCGAGAATTTCTCCTTTAGACAAGGAAGGCGTTAAGGCGATATAATAAGGTGGGATCTCTAAGTAAACGTGCGCCGTTATTAATATTTGAAGATAATTAACTCTTCGCATATTCCCCTTCAAGAAAGCAGAGCTTTAGGGAGGCCGCCACGCTTAAAGACCAGGAACCTCTCCATTCGAAACTGTAGTAGAACTTATGCATTCACTGGAGGGCCATCACCTCCTTGTACTCAGTTCGTTGGATAATAATGACCTATCTAGAAATGATTAAATACAGATTACCACTCATCTTCCGTTCATTTAACAACCCAGTAATGTTCTGGTTAATTGCAGTGTGTTTTTAAAATTTGTTTTCATTAGAAATAGGAACACTTTCTGTAATCTCAACTTGCTGTCTTAATTTGAAATAGTTAAGCCCCTTAAAGCAACAAGCTAATTTGAAATAGCTGTAGTACCTGTCGTTAACAGACAGTCATATAGAATGTGCAAAGTTATCTAACTCTCCAGCTATTTTTTCGCCAATATTAATTCACGCTGTTTTACTAGGGACCGATCAGTAATCCCATCTATCGGAGATGAGTGGCAGCAGAAGAGAAAAATAACATCACAACAATGGTCAGTGATGTTATTATTGATCAGTTTCATGAACTTTCTATACTGTAGGCCTTCACATTTAGTTTCCTTCCGACTCTGCGATATTAGAGCATCTAATGTAAAGGCAGTTCGTTCTTCTTTTATGACTCCCTCCTGTCTCATTCTTCAAGCGAGCATTCCTTCACGGTCCTTTCTCTGTTTTATAATAATATTCACCAATTTCCTTGTCGATGTGGACGGATGACCAAGCGGATTTACAACTTAAGAAATGACAAAAACCCTTCGCCAGTTAACACGATTGATATGGACTAAGGTATATTTCATGAATTCTATTATCATAGTCGGAGTCTGCCCCGCGGTGTAAGGGGAAACGCGTCCGTCTGTCACCCGGCGGCCCCGGGTTCGATTCCTGGCTGGGTCAAGGATTTTTAAGTGTAAATGATTAATATCCCTGGCTTGGGGACTGAGTGTTTGTGTCGTCCTTAACGTTCTTTTCCTCATATTCAATACTACACGTCCTCCATTCCAATTACACGCAGATCATATCACATAGTGCAAGTAGGGACAAAGGATCTCTATAGGTCGACGCCCCGAACAAATAACAATAAAAAATCTTCGTCGACAGGGTAAAACTGTATAAGATATAAATGATTGGAACTTGTATTCTATAACTTTTGTTACGTAATAGCCTAGTTTTCGATAGTATTTCAAAAAATAAGTTTCAGGCACCTTCCCCGAAACTACCATTTCAGCCAACGTGAATAAACATTATTTATAGCCTAGACTATAGTACCTTATTCCCAGACTTCATATACCGATTTTCATTCAATACTGTCCACCCATTTTCTCGTGGTTCGGTGTTGATATGGACCTAACTACAAAAATCGAAATTCATGAATATCTCTGTTATCATAACTAGTACGGTAAAAATGTATAAGACATAAATGACCGTAAATTTAATTCTATATAACTTTAGTTATGTAGTACTAATCGATAGATCTACTAATAACGTAAATACTTGGGAATTAAATTATGGGCCTTCCCCTAAACTACCATTTCACTCAACGTGAATAAAATTATTCATAACCTATATTGTAGTATATCATTCTCGGACTATACATACCGATTTTCATTCAATTATCTCCAGCCATTTTCTCGTGATGCCCGTACATACATACAGTACATAGTTACTGAGATGACGAAAAATTAAAAAGTGCATTTCCTTGTTTCTGTGGACATGGCCAATACCGGAATACCATTATTTTTAAATTCTGAGCAATCTACATACAAAACTCTTATTTTATATATGTAGATGTTTGCATTCGGAGGATAGTGCGTTTGAACTCCACTTTCGGAAGCCCAGAGGATAGTTTTCCGTGGTTTCCCATTTTTACATCAGGCAACGGTCGCTTCCTTCCCACTCCTAGCCTTTTTCTGTCTCATCATCATCATCATCCGTGCGATATAAAACATCTTTGTAAAAAAATGTATGCATTTTAAATTTTAACTTTACCAATTATTCCAAACTTTCATTTTCATAAGACTTATCGTAATGATAATACTAGTGGACCCGTGCGATAAATCTCTCATGTTCATGAAATATGTGGTGAACTACTGGTGAAGAAAGGAATACACAAATCACCACAATTTAAGACAGTCTTACATACCACTTAATGTAATATTTGATATTTTAACATTTATAATATCCACTTGAACGGAAGCTAATGCAAGTGCATTATTATACTGACGAATGTTCCGGAAGTAATTTTTGGTTTTACTATCATTCTTTTCTTAACTGATAATTACAGCATATTATAATGACGTAAAACAGGCGTCCCAGCAGACAAACTGTGAAGTGGATAGGAATGATTGCGGATTTTTCCTACAGCAACTGTATTTGCAAATCGCACACTTCGTACAATTTTATAAGCTCATTTTTAAAGAAGTTATCTATATTTACGAAATGAGAGTGCAATCCGCCACTGCTAATGTCTATTATCTATGTTTTGAATGCTAATTTGTCACGATCGGATACTTGCGAGTGCCGCAAAAGGAATCTGTACTACTGAAATAATATATATGATGGTTATCAAAAGGCAAAATAACAAATTAGAATATACAGGTTGCTCAGGTAGCTATCACTGAGATATACAGTACATATTTTCAATTGACAAAGCTGATTTGTAATTACCAGAGGTATATTTATTGCAACAGAGATTGTAGTCAATACGGACCATTATAAAATCACACCACAATGGTCAAGTTAATAAAATTAAATATACAGTACAGTCAGCAGCATCTGAAAATTTTGCAAATATTATATTATTTATTTATTTATTTATTTATTTATTTATTTATTTATTTATTTATTTATTTATTTATTTATTTATTTATTTATTTATTTATTTATTTATTTTATCTTCAACAGTGGTGAAGTTAGGGCTGGTGGCCCTCTATTACACTTAAACAAGTAAATTACAGGACCATACAAAAACAAAAGAAATATATGCCTACCATTCTATTATGAAACCCAATATAACCAAGCTCCTGTGTTGGGGATTTACTGTAATTTCTGAATTTCACTGGAATTTACTATGAAAAGTTTTGAGGTATTTCCGTGCTATAACGAAGAGTTGAATTATTTCATAACGCTGTTCTCAAAGGCCTTCGTAGGTAATCGGCAATGTTTAACATACAACATTGAACTGTAAGATTTACCTTTAAAAATACATTATACAGTGCATCATATTTTGTAGTTTCTTATATAATATCTATATTTAAATATTTATTGACTAATCACACATCAACAGATTAACGTACATTTTTTTACTGTAAAGTCATATATGTACGAGGGCAAGTCAATAAGTATTAGCGATTTTGCTTTAATTGTCTTTAGGTTGGCTCTATGGTGTTGTGTGCTCACCAGCTGCTAGGTGATGTACCGGAGCGGAGATTCATAGACCAGTTACTCGTCTGTTATTCAGGATAATATCACGCACTTCTTCAATATTGGCATCAGTTACGGCTGCAGATGGACGCCCGGATCTTTCCTCATCCTTCACGCTCATGCGACCCCTTTTGAACTGTTCAAACCACTGGTAAACATTTTGCTGTGGAAAAACATTGTTCCCTTATTATGCTCAAAGTCTTGTATGAATTTCCGCTCCTGGTACACCCTCAGACAACAGAAAACGAATTAAGCAACACTGTTCATCTTTGGTGCAAACAGAGAGTGGTGCGGCCATCTTTATGACGCAATAGCGCAAGCTGTACTGATATGATAACGCTGAAACCTACCACAGGCGAAGACAACATATGAGGAGAGCACTGGGGAGAGGTTTGGAACCTAATACAGACTTCTGGTACACAATGTAATGATTAGAAAGTTTATAGCACCACCCTACAAGCCAACATTCTGATGGTAACATTTGTTCTTTTCCACCAACGCGACTTGAACCGTATAACCACAGTGTCCAGCCATTGAGACTTGACGCCTTAACGATCATGACCACCTGTTGGGCTATGCGAACTTTTGATGTCTTTTTTTACTATTGATATTTTCGTTATTTTATTCCTGACTCATTCTTATTTAATAATACTATATACCGTTACCTTAGCATTCTTCCGCTGGTTCAGCGTCCACTTTTGTTTTTGGATCTCTGTACTCAATTTCACATGGTCCTGAGTAATTTGACGTCAAGCCGAAGACGATCTCCATGCCACATTTATTGTGTCCTGCCAGCACTATTTCGGTCGTGCACTGGGGCTTTGGCAGTTGTTTCCAAAGTGAAGAGCTGAGTTAGCGACTGTGCCGGAAGCTACACAAGGCAAGGCCGTACCATCCTACACGCTTCTCTCGCATTTTCCCCACAACTGGGGCAATGTCCAGTTTTTCCTCTTTTTTTTTTTTTTTTTTTTTTTTTTTTTTTTTTTGGAACTGAAGTGTTGGTAACGTGTTTAATAAGGAGGATGTCCGTCGCCCAGGGAAGTATTCGAAATTCACTCACTTTTCACAGATTTTGTTAGATGGCCGGCATTCTACTCCATATTGAACAACTAGGGGTACGACTGTGCGCAATGTCTTTGGTTTAAAATGACGAGGTATTCTTTTGTTGTAGAATAGTTTAATTGAGTACATTGCCTTTGTTATATGTCGGAAATCAGGCTATGAAGCTTTATATTATGCCAAACCATATTGTAAATCACCCTTAAACAATTTATAGAATAATACACTGACTGACAGAGCAAATGCAACACCAAGAAGGAGTGGTCAGAACTTTATGCCAATTGCAGGGTAGACTGACGTCACTGGGGTATGCTCATGATGTGAAATGCGCCGCTGTGCTGCGCACGTAGCGAACGATAAATGGGACACGGCGTTGGCGAATGGCCCACTTCGTACCGTGATTTCTCAGCCGACAGTCATTGTAGAACGTGTTGTCGTGTGCCACAGGACACGTGTATAGCTAAGAATGCCAGGCCGCCGTCAACGGAGGCATTTCCAGCAGACAGACGACTTTACGAGGGGTATGGTGATCGGGCTGAGAAGGGCAGGTTGGTCGCTTCGTCAAATCGCAGCCGATACCCATAGGGATGTGTCCACGGTGCAGCGCCTGTGGCGAAGATGGTTGGCGCAGGGACATGTGGCACGTGCGAGGGGTCCAGGCGCAGCCCGAGTGACGTCAGCACGCGAGGATCGGCGCATCCGCCGCCAAGCGGTGACAGCCCCGCACGTCACGTCAACCGCCATTCTTCAGCATGTGCAAGACACCCTGGCTGTTCCAATATCGACCAGAACAATTTCCCGTCGATTGGTTGAAGGAGGCCTGCACTCCCGGCGTCCGCTCAGAAGACTACCATTGACTCCACAGTATAGACGTGCACGCCTGGCATGGTGCCGGGCTAGAGCGACTTGGATGAGGGAATGGCGGAACGTCTTGTTCTCCGATGAGTCACGCTTCTGTTCTGTCAGTGATAGTCACCGCAGACGCGTGTGGCGTCGGCGTGCAGAAAGGTCAAATCCGGCAGTAATGTGGAGCGCCCTACCGCTAGACAAGGCGGCATCATGGTTTGGGGCGCTATTGCGTATGATTCCACGTCACCTCTAGTGCGTATTCAAGGCACGTTAAATGCCCACCGCTACGTGCAGCATGTGCTGCGGCCGGTGGCACTCCCGTACCTTCAGGGGCTGCCCAATGCTCTGTTTCAGCATGATAATGCCCGCCCACACACTGCTCGCATCTCCCAACAGGCTCTACGAGGTGTACATATGCTTCCGTGGCCAGCGTACTCTCCGGATCTCTCACCAATCGAACACGTGTGGGATCTCATTGGACGCCGTTTGCAAACTCTGCCCCAGCCTCGTACGGACGACCAACTGTGGCAAATGGTTGACAGAGAATGGAGAACCATCCCTCTGGACACCATCCGCACTCTTATTGACTCTGTACCTCGACGTGTTTCTGCGTGCATCGCCGCTCGCGGTGGTCCTACATCCTACTGAGTCGATGCCGTGCGCATTGTGTAACCTGCATATCGGTTAGAAATAAACATCAATTATTCGTCCGTGCCGTCTCTGTTTTTTCCCCAACTTTCATCCCTTTCGAACCACTCCTCCTTGGTGTTGCATTGTCACTGTCAGTCAGTGTATATAAGAAATACATCGAAAAACCGCTATGCGATAATATATCAGCTTAGAACCCTGACCAGAAAGGTTCTGCCATCAGATGGTCTTTCTTTTACAACTTACTTTACGTCCCACCGACACAGATAATTCTTATGTCTACGATGGGAGAGGAAAGGCTTAGGAATGGGAAGAAAGCAGCCGTGGCCCTAATTAAGGCCTGGTCTGAAAACGATAAACCACGAAAATCCATCACCAGATCTGCCGACAGTAGTGGTCGAACACCTTAACTCCCGAATACTGAATCCTGGCCTCACTTAAGTGACTGATATCGAGCTCGGTCATCTAAGGTTCAGTACTGCAGGAACTATATAAGTGAATTTTCGTTCTAAGTGTTACATGTGCCGCGGGTCAGTATTTCTCCCTCAACATTGTTATAGAGAGGTATTTCAAGGCGC
Organism: Anabrus simplex; assembly: GCF_040414725.1. Lineage (NCBI taxonomy): Eukaryota > Metazoa > Arthropoda > Insecta > Orthoptera > Tettigoniidae > Anabrus > Anabrus simplex. The sequence goes on along the minus strand of NC_090270.1, from coordinate 232,073,377 downwards.
AACTACGATATAATTATCTTAATAATATCTTAAACATCATATTTCTAAATACCACTAAAAATTATTTTCTCAACCTCAGCAGTACAGCGTTGTATTGTATCCATATTAATAGTCAATAACTAAAAGTCAGTCATGTTATCTTTAATGAAATCTGCTTTCTACAGCTTTGAGTACAACATTAAACATTTCCTTTTAAATATCATCGGATTGGCCATGCCTCTAATTTAAGCTGGGATTGAGTTCGAAGTGCGTATGGTAACAAGTATAAATGAGTTGTTCTATTCGTTACTGTGATAAATGGGAGTGGAGAAGCGGGGTCGTATGGATGGCCTAGAGGGAGCTCTCCCTGAAGTCTATTCTGTGATAGTCTGGTTTGTTTGCTTACAGAACACCACAAAAGAGGTGAAGAGGGTAGTGTTTACGTCAATCTTAGCCATGACAGCCGGGGGAGGAAACGCTGCCATACTTGGATATTTAATACGAATCGAGCACAAACAGTGTAGACTTGCTGTAGACGACATGAAAACGTTTTGCTCCTACTGTTGTAAACTACATTTTCATAATCAAATACTGGGAATATTAGACTCTGAATAACAATGTTCTTGTGTTTCCTAGAAGGAAGCCACTCATTATTTTTAGAGAATGTAATGCATACCCTTGACAAGTTTTTGTTACATGTTCTGACCAACTGAAATATTTATCGAATGCTACTACAAGATTCTTTACATGATCACTAAATGTTATTAGTATTCCCCTGAACACTACACAGGGTATTGTGATAGTACATATATCACACTCTCGCACTGTATTCACAGCTACGAGTATAATGATTATTGTCATTAATATTATTATTCCATTTGTATATTTATTCTTAATACTTTCAGCTGGAAGGTCTTCATATACGATATGAGTAATCTGGTTTGTACGAGCGGATGAGGAAACAGTACTATTTAAAACCTGGAAAGTGTACATGCGTCATATGGAACAGCCCAGACTCCGATGACTTGACCTTGTTGTTATTGTGTTGAGACCGGGAAGACGCTCGGAGTGGGGTCTTGGACCGGCAAGAGGATCTTCCACTAGTGACTGGAAGGCCAGGACCAATCTAGACGTACCATTGAAAGTAGGGGGAAGCTGAGGTATATACTGGCATTTGAGAAAACAGCAGATGGGAGGAAATGTAACTTTTGTGGAACGTAATTGACTTAACAGTTTTATGGAATGTGAAGTGTCGTACTGGACTATAAACTGTGGAGTGCTTAATCACTTGATATTATATCACTTGTGGCGGCTTGGTGTTTTATATGTTGGTGAACTATGGAGTACTGTATTTCAGACTTTCCATGTTTTATAATTAGTGCTCATCGGGTTAACTGCAAATGGTAGCTTGGTCCCCTCTTTTGGCTTTCCACTGTTTCTTGTTGTTGTTCGATAATTGTCTAAACATGGAGTCTTCCAGCAGTATTTTGTGGGTGTATTCTATGTATGTTTTCGTGTGCGGCTCCATGGCTAAATGGTTAGCGAGCTGGCCTTTGTTCACAGGGGTCCTGGGTTCGATTCCTGGCAGGGTCGGGAATTTTAACCACGATTGGTTAATTTCGCTGGCATGGGTCTGGGTGTATGTGTTATCTTCATCATCATTTCATCCTCATCACGACGCGCAAGTCGCCTACGGGAGTCAAATCAAAAGACCTGCACCTGGCGAGCCGAACCCGTCCTGGGATCTCCCGGCACTAAAAGCCATACGCCATTTCATTTTTTCATGTATATTTTCGTGTGTTTATGAGGTGCTCATGCACGGATAGTATTCAGAATATAGTTGTTTATTTTAGAAACAGTGGAGTTATTGATAAACCTAAGTGCAGTTCCTACCTATTTAGTTGTTTTCAGAAGTTTCAGATACACCAGAACGCAACTTTATGTACACACCCTAGGATAAAGAATTATCATAACCTAACCCCATGGCACTACAGCCCTCAAGGGCCTTGGCCTACGAAGCGACTGCTGCTCAGCCCGAAGGCCTGCAGATCACGAGGTGTCGTGTGGTCAGCATAAATAATCCTCTCGGCCGTTATTATTGGCTTTCTAGGCCGAAGAATTATCATGCTCTATTAAAATTCGAGGGATCCATTTAAGTGAACTCTGGTGTCCATATTACGGACATTTCGATTAACTGCTTTTATTAAATTTTATTTCAATTATTTTATTATTTCACTTATTTATTCATATATAAAGATATGTTTCAGGCCTGCTAGTCCAGTTTTAAACAAAGGCCTCCTTCCAACTTAATGATTGGATTGTTTTTAATTTACTAGGCCTTGTCTGCATGTATAATTGAATATCATCTGCATATAGGCGATATTTAAAAATAGTTCAATATCTCAGATAAGTCGATCATGTATAATGAGAACAGAAATGGTGAAAAAAGTCCACTTTGTGCTACGCCCATCTCAGTAGTTCGCCACAAAGATGTATCGATTCTTACTGATACATGCTGCTGACGATCACTGAGATAGGATTGTATCCAGGAGTAAAAGATGTAGGAAAATTTCTTAGTATTGAATTTATCAAGTAATATGTTTCTGTCTATACACTCGAAGGCATTACTTAAGTGCAAGAGAACAAGTATTGTAATTTGTCCTCCATACATCGCTAGTTGCATGTCGTTTGTCACTTTCACTAATGCCGTCGTAGTACTATAGTTTGTATGAACCCTGATTGATATTCATCAAGTAAATTCTAACGCATAAGATTTTCAGTCACTTGCGTATGTAATATTTTCTACAATGTTTTTCCTAATATAGGAATAATACTAATAGGACGATAATCTTTAAGACTATTTGGTTTATTATTCCTAGGTATGGATCGGATGATCGCATATTACCAATTCAAAGTAAAGACTCGAATCATGGGTCAGTCAATAATGATATGAGACTCTGTTGGAAGTATGATTACTATGTTTCCTTTCGAAAGTGACAGGTTCATTCTATCATGGCCAGTGGACCCTGATTTTATTTCACTAAATACGCTCCTAACATCATATGAGAAAGTTAGAACTGCTTTCGACTATGTCTTACTTTCGAGGATATTCTGTTATTCCATGCCGCCTTGCTCTGTTCGTCCATCTGAGAAGATCGCGAGCTAAAATATAAATTTAGGTCATCTAGTGTTTTATTCGGGTGTCATTTGTCTTGTTTTTCTCAATCCTATTTCGTGAAGATATTCATAAATCTGAGTAGAATTGTAAGTATTCGAAATGTCATAACAGAGGCATACTTTTGCATTTCTATTTTATTGTATTGTTCTGCTTCGGATATTTCATAAAATTATTATAGACTGTGTCTCTGGTTTCCATCTGGTCTCGTACTATTTCGGAAGACATGGGCCGAAAGGTCGCTTTACCCTAGCAGTACGTATTGGTTCATGTCTGTCATACAAAGTCAAAAGAAGTTTGTTAAAATGGTTTGATTATCCGTCAATGTTGCTTACGTACTGAATGTTATGCCATGGTGTGTTAAAAGCGTCTTCAATAAGTGCTTCTTCATTAAGTGTTTGTTCGATATTTTGGTTTAGATTTCACTAAGCACTTTCCAAACACTCTTACGGGAGTAACTATATAAGTCACAGTTACTGTAGCGAAAACTTTGAAATTCACCTCCTAATTTCGCACTAACCGCGAGCCTCGTATTCTGTGACTACACAGTATCGACCATGACATCCGTGACTTCCCTCTACCGTACCTACTGTAGTTTGCGATTATCCTCGTATGCACATCATTGCTGATGCCTCTAACTGTGCTGTCGGCACACAAGTTAACTGAATCTTTCATTCTTAACCTGGGTTTCTCCATCAGTTTGGATGGTGCTATGGTTGGGGCAAGTTTCCAGGTATATGTCTTAATTGACATGTCTGTCCTAGTACATTGTCTCTGCATTGGGCTTGCTGTGGTGTCACAACTGTGGCCTAGTCAGCCAGTGTCTTGGAGAGCTACTGTAATCCAAGTGATGTGCCCAGTTTCACATTGAGGTGAACCGCTACTATTTTTACTATTGAGTAACCTGAATCTATTTATCATTATTGTTATTATTTTTAACATCACCACCATCAGTCATCATCGATCTGCACTTATGGCAATGGCCTTGGTGACAGGTTCCCAAACAGTTGTTTACCTAGTCATTTCTTAAGAAATTTCAAAGAATTTGGAAATTTACCGAACATATGCCTTGGTAAGTTATTCCAATCCTTAACCCTCCGTTGGTCGCGGGGTGAGCGCGGCGCTCACTTTCCTTTTTAAAGATGTGTCGTGCGAAGCTAAGTAGCACTATACTTCTTAATCACCGAGTAGCTGACTTTTGGAATGTTCTGAGCAAGTCTAACAATGTTGCAGGGTGCGGCGCGACTTTCATTACCAGCCAGGTAATCGTTAATGACCACAGTGCACTATAAGTGAGCGAGTCGCTCAACCGCGACCATTGGCGTTACATTTTTTCCAACTTCCACATTATTCCTATCATATTAGCCTACAAGTCATGAATCAAGATTTCATGATTTGTAATTGGTTATTAGAGGAGTCGGATGATGAAGCAGTTCTCTTAGCTGAATGCAATAATGACGATTCTGAGTACTCAGATACTGAGCAACCCGCCAACAGCGATCACGACAGCGCATCTGATGTTTCTGTGGACGAAGCCGTTTCTGGTCAGCCAGTCGAGCCTGATCCTAAATACGTTGGTCGTAACAATATTACTCTGTGGAATATTCATACCCCTAGCCCCAACAAACGTAGGAAGGAAAGAAACATCGTGATTCATCCACTAGGTGTCACACGTGTTACGCAGAATGCGAAGACAGTGTGGGCGACGGATGGGCCAGCTACAGAAATATTTCGCCTAGTGATGTCATACCGGAGATTTTACTTACTTTTGAAATGTCTCCGATTTGATGATGCTCAGACGAGAAATGAAAGGAAATCCGTAGATAAATTGGCAACGATACGAGAAATATTTGAGGGCTTTGTACAGCGCTTTGCATAATTATGTGTATTCTGTTTCAATGAATATTGTACTTAACTTAACCTGTCAACAAAAAAGTAATTAAAGAATAAACAAGTATCAAAATTAAAACAATAACACCAAAAATAATAAAAATAAAGGTCTCAAAAATCATATTACATTAATGGTGAGCGCTCCGCTCCCCCGCGACCAGCGGCGTTGAGAAATGAGGCGCGACCAACGGAGGGTTAACTCCTCTTCCTATAAACGTACATTTCGTCCAGTTCATCATGAATTCTAACATAATTTTCATCTTGTGATCTTCACTTTTTAAAAAATCATCAGTCAGCCTTTTTCGTCTATTAATGTCATTCCACGCCACCTCTCCAGTGACGGCTCGGAACACACCGCTTAGTAGAAAAATTCGTCCTCTTACTCCCAAATGTTTCCAGTATTAACATTTTCAATATTTTCGTAACAATATTCTTATAATTGTCGGAAATCGTACAGAATAAATCGCGCTGCTTTTCTTTGGATTTTTTCCAGTACTCGAATCAAATTATCCTGGTAAGGATACATTGGAACCAGACTCAAATTGTGCTCTTTAGAGTGGCATATATGCCATCTCCTCTACATCGTTACTACAACCCCTAAATACCCGCATGAGCATGTCAGAAGGTTTGTAATCTTCATTTACAATCTCATTTATGTGGTTACCCCATTGAAGATCTTTCCTTATCGGCCTACTAACAAGTAAGTACTTACAGGGATCACCTTTAGGTACCTTTCATCCCCTTCACCACAGTAATTGAAATTGAGAGGAACATTATATAATAATGATGTAGTACGGTATATAATTGTATATGATTATAACGGCGTGCGAATAATGATAATAATAAATAAACCTGGAAAAACATGAAGGTAACATAAGAGGTGGTTAAAAGTGAAGTGATGTCACATTTAAAATAAGTCTGACTTGAGACCAGGAACGTACTTAGTTCACAGTAAATCATTAACACTGGAACAGACGCGAAGGGGACATGTAGTCACCCACGTACATTTTTCATTATTCCGTTGCAAGTTTATTTCAGTACAGTATGTTCAACACATTTCAAGAACATTCCCACCAGTAATATCTGATAATTTTATTCTTCATTATTGAAGTAGTATGGTGAGAAGCAGAATGCACTGAACATCGCTAGGTGACCTATACACCTATTTGAGCAACGAATTTTCTTTCTATTCACGGTAAGTTGTATTCTTATTTCTCCACATCTGTATTAAATTATTAGTAAAACCTACATATGCACCCTAATATCTTCAAAATGAATGTTCTATCAGTAATTTTTGTAACCATAGGCTTGAGTATTCTTGCTGGTGGCATGAGCATGCCCTTTGAAGATGAATAAAGCGAAGTGAAGACAAAGAAACAGTTATCGTTGATGACCATGAAACGGAAGTTGAGCGTGATGGGGAGGGTAAGAATGAAGAAGACACGACAGATGAAAGGAGGCAGCAAAGTGACCGATTTTTAAAATAGGATAGAATGAAGAGAACTGTGGTAAGAAAACATCAGATACTTACTTTGGAACCCGTAGACTTAATTTAATAACGTATTCAGTGCTGGCGTGAAGGGTAGCGCTTAAATTTACGTTACGTAGTTTTTGTTGAAATCTCTAGGGGTTGACGCGGTGGCCTTGGCAGGTTCGATCCTGGCTCAGTCCGGTGTATTTCAAGGTGCTCGAATACGTCAACTTCGTGTTTGTAGAGTTACTCACACGGAAAAGAACTCCTGCTGGACAAAATTCCGGCATCTCGGCGTCTTCGAAAACCATTAAATTTAGTTAGTGGGACGTAAAAAACAATAACATCATTATTTATTATTTTAAATATTCCTTCTATCCTAAATATTCGATAAGTCCGGTTATCCAAGAGAAACGTCATACATACAATTATTTCTTTACGAAGTATATGAACAATTTGAGTGAAATCAGTTCCCGTCGCAACCATTCGTGTTACCGAAAGTCACGTGCCTGCTCTCGGTTTGAAGGTAAACACGGCGCAAGTTGTATCTCCCTTTCTTCCTGCATAGATAGCAGCACTAATATAAGTGGATTCATATTTTTCTTGATAGCCGATGCGGTGAAACTGGAATTATTTGAATAAACACTGAATTGTATCAATTTAACATAGACGTAGATTAAGGGTGTACGGCGTGAGCTTGTGCGCAGTAATATTTTTGGCTTGAAGCCTTAAACATAAACTGTAAAGAATGTTATCCCCATGGGACATCATTCCGAGTTCAGTAAAACGAGTTAAGATTTGCCTCTTTGGTTCAAAGTTTAGAAAGTGCATGTTAATGATCATGTAACAGCTATAAAGCTTCAGAAATGCCTTTTATGTGGTGAAAGATAGTTCAGTAGCCTGGTAAAGAAAAACGACACAAAATTTACAGTGTATTTTGTAAACTGTAGTAAGATTTTCTGTAAACGAGATGTTCCTGGGAGTGAGTGTTCTCAAAACTGAATATTGTAAAGAAGAAAAAGCTACGGTTTAATCCAGTACAATATTTGAGTGGTAGATTTTATTTAGTTAAAGTAGGCTACAAGTCCAAATCAAGTACAAATTGATTTCATCGATTTGATCAACGAATTCAAGATCATGCTTTGTTTTGTACGACGCCACCCGTTGTAAATGCAGCTAGGAGTAAAGACATATAACTATTCACTTCCTGAATGATTGAACATATCACTCAGACTTGGAAATGCCTAGCTACACCTGTGTAATTTAATCTTCTATGCCAGTTATGCCTAAAATTTCGAGTAGGCTATAATTACACAGTGGGTATTAAAATACGTCTATTCATTTTTGTGCTAAACATTTGTTTATCATAAATTATTACCCTTAATTTGTTTAAAGGCAATGTGATGTAGGCTATGTCACCTTAGGTCCTTCTAAGGTACGGGTACATAAGTAGCGACAATCATTACACATTTTCGGAATCATGCATTTTGAGCACATGCATTTTGAACGGATTTTTCAAATTGCTTTGTACATTTTTTCTCACCGATATAATAAAAAGCTGTATATCTCAAAACAGCAATAATGTGACTTACACCACTTTGACTTTAACCGCATCATATACGAATAACTTTCATGTGAATTACTTCGACGTGGATACTGAACTTGCATTCTTACCTTATTTGCAATTCTCCGAGATGTGGAAGACGTGATATTGTTTATACAGTCGAGTTCAGTCCACTAATGCGACTATATCGTCACGGAAATTACACACACGACACGCACTTATCTGTTTATAAAACACTGATTAATGATACTCTAAATATTGACCTTAGGCTTAAAGAACTTACTATCGCATTGAAGAAGTTTTATCACTTCCGCAACCTTCCGCAGGTTACGAAACAGGATCTCACGTCGTATAGTAGAAATACGAACCAGAATCAAGGCTACCCTTCGCTAGTGGCTCCTCGTTTACACTAGCCTGCTTGACACAACTTTGAGAGTACCCTTGTGGCGTCCTGACCGTTGCCATGACAACGGATTCTGCGTCGTACCGAGGGCAGTTTATTACCAGAATGAGGCTGTAAAATTAAGATAAGTTGATGTATTTATCTCATAAATTTAGGGATATATAATCTTTCTTACACAACTATTGTAACCTAATACAGGTTCAACAACTCCACTTGAATAGTGCACTAAAGGGACCGCTTGCCAAATCTCTAGATCACTTCGCCGTCACAGACGTTGTCCCCAACTAAACAATGTACTCAACATTATACATAATAATAATAATAATAATAATAATAATAATAATAATAATAATAATAATAATAATAATAATAATAATAATAATAATAATAATAATAATAATAATAATCTGTGCAAATAACCTCCGCCTTAGTGAGTGAGGTTAAATTCCAAAAGTAACCAGGGGAATCCGACCCCTAAATAGCGCGTCCCCAGATGGCGGATAGGGGGCCCCTACTGTATGTAGGGCTGGTTGAAATACCCAATACAACCCGCGGACCAACTGGTAGCACAATTCCTGGGGGCTTTAAAATACTGGGACACCCTATCTCCAGGGGTCATAAATATGGAGGGCTTTTAGCCTGGGTTAAGTCTGTCTACGGCGGACAAGATGACCTTCGGTACGGTGGAGATGGCGGAAGGGAAAAACCTTGCATAGGTTTCCAACGTGAAAACTGGGCAACGGTCTCAATGGCGGATGAAGAGAAAAATCTCCCAATGGTAGAGAGGGTGGATCTGCCACCTCCAAGAATCGAATCTTGGTTGAAGAAAATAAATTTCCCCAGGTGTCTGTTCCCAGATTGGCCAGCCATAGATCAGCGTCTGTACCCCAAGTTAGGGACGGCTGGAAGAAACCTCCAGGGCTCACAACCTCGGTTGTAAACTGGTGACTCAAGTAGTTACCCCAAATTCATGTTTATCGTCCATGGGAAAGTGCAATGTGAAACAAATTACCTCAGGTGCACCATTGTGCACAAGCAGACATCTGGATTCTGGGGAGTCTGCAGCGTTACACAGAGACGAGTCAGAGAGTCTTGGAATCTCAAACAAAATCAAATGCAAATACCCTAATTTCATAGCCACTTTCAATGCTAATTCTCTTCTAAAAACTGGAAAGTTAAAATACCTGACAGACACTCTCAAAATTCATAGAATTATCATAATGGAACTTCAGGAGACCTGATATATAGATGAAAACAACTTCGACTCTGAAGGGTTCATGATATACAACGGAAAAGTTGGTCAAAGAATCATGAAAAACATGCCAAACCTAGGAACTGGCTTTATAATAAAGAAGAACGTCCTGGATTACATAGTCCGGTTTCAGTCTCATTGTGAAAGACTATCAACTTTGGTTTTCAAACCTACCAATAGAATATACACTATCGTGAATGACCATTCCCCCAAAAATGAGGATAACAGAAAGAACACGGAGAAAGTGGAAATCTTTTGGGATCAGTTGGACGATGTCATCCAAATGGTACCTGATCAACACATCATACTAATGGGAGACTTCAACGCCTAAATAGGGAAAGAGCGAAAGTATCTGCATGCAGTTGGGAAATACCCAGCTCATAACAGAACCAATCAAAATGGTGTCAGACTTATAGAGTTGTGCCAAGCGGATGGTATGATACTGAAATCCACAGCTTTTTAAAAGCTTCCTAGAAAACAAAAAACCTGGATCTTACCAAACCCTAACTTGGGTGAATTTCAACCGGACTATGTGGCTATTAGAAGGAAGTTCAATAGAGAGATACAAAATGTCAAAATCCTCAGGTGGCCTAATTTAGACTCGGACCATTACCTGTCGTAAATAAAGATCAAGATCATCCCCAGAAAGAGAGGCAAGGTCCTTAAACATACAAGTAAACGATATGACGGGGAGAAAATCTTAAAATCAAAAGAACACATCTGGTGACAAAGGATATACACAAACAAGATTGGGATCAGATAGAACGGAACTTATTATCATGAGCCGAACAATTAGCCCCTATAACAAAAGTCAAAAAACATGCTTGGTGTTCGGAAGCATGCGACAATCTATTGAAACAAAGGAAAGAAGCATGGCACAAATGGCAGTCGCAACGATCGGAAAGCAATAGACAAAAATTATTGAATATCAGAAAAATGGTTTATAAAAATAATAAAAAATTAAAAAGGTCTATGAAAACCAGGTTTATTCAAATAGATGAGGACTTTACTAAAAACAAGACAAGAAATTTTTACAAAATCTTTAACAAGAGAACAACGAAGTGCAAGGCACCGACTACAGTTGCTGGGCAGAACAACACTGATAACTGCAAGATACTAACCGACTACTTTGAAACCCTCCTCAACTGTGAAACGCCAATTGGAAAAAGTGACATTTAACGTCCCAACAAATTCCAATCCCAACTCACAGCCGCCAACCATCGAGGAACTAGAAAAATCATAAGAACATATCGAGCCTTAAAAACAACAAAGCACAGCCTAAATTTGGAAGAATGCCACCAAGGAAGCAATATAATCTCTACAAAAACTTTGAAGAAATCTGGGTCACAGAAAGGAATCCAGAAGAATGGAATATGGCCCTTATACACCCAATCTACAAGAAGGGGGATAAAATGAACCCCAAAACTATGGAGGCATATCACTTTTGGATATTACATATAAGATTTTCTCAAACGCTTTACTTAATAGCGCAGAACCACAGATAATTCATTGGGAGAATATCAAGCGGGATTCAGAAAGGGGAGATCTTGTCCGGAACAAATCTTTAACCTTAAAAATCTTATAGCATACGGGAAATCTAGGGCAAAAACATGTCATCAACTTTATTGACTTCTAAAAGGCGTATGTCAATCAATCAATCAATACTGATCTGCATTTAGGGCAGTCCCCCAGGTGGCAGATTCCCTATTATATGTTGCTTTCCTAGCCTTTTCCTAAATGATTTCAAAGAAATTGGAAATTTAATGAACATCTCCCTTGGTAAGTTATTCCAATCCCTAACTCCCCTTCCTATAAATGAATATTTGCCCCAGTTTGTCCTCTTGAATTCAAACTTTATCTTCATATTGTGATCTTTCCTACTTTTATAAACGCCATTCAAACTTATTCGTCTACTAATGTCATTCCACGCCATCTCTCCGCTGACAGCTCGGAACATACCACTTAGTCGAGCAGCTCTTCTTCTTTCTCTCAATTCTTCCCAACCCGAACATTGCAACATTTTTGTAACGCTACTCTTTTGTCGGAAATCACCCTGAATAAATCGAGCTGCTTTTATTTGGATTTTTTCCAGTTCTTGAATCAGGTAATCCTGGTGAGGGTCCCATACACTGGAACCATACTCTAGTTGGGGTCTTACCAGAGACTTATATGCACTCTCCTTTACATCCTTACTACAACCCCTAAACACCCTCATAACCATGTGCAGAGATCTGTACCCTTTATTTATAATCCCATTTATGTGATTACCCCAATGAAGATCTTTCCTTATATTAACACCTAGATACTTACAATGATCCCTAAAAGGAACTTGCACCCCATCAATGCAGTAATTAAAACTGACAGGACTTTTCCTATTTGTGAAACTCACAACCTGACTTTTAACCCCATTTATCAACATACCATTGCCTTCTGTCCATCTCACAACATTTTCGAGGTCACGTTGCAGTTGCTCACAATCTTGTAACTTATTTATCACTCTATAGAGAATAATATCATCCGCAAAAAGCCTTACCCCCGATTCCACTCCTTTACTCATATCATTTATATCTATATATATATATATATATAAGAAAGCACAAAGGTCCGATAATATTGCCTTGAGGAATTCCCCTCTTAATTATTACAGGGTCAGATAAAGCTTCACCTACTCTAATTCTCTGAGATCTATTTTCTAGAAATATAGCAACCCATTCAGTCACTCTTTTGTCTAGTCCAATTGCACTCATTTTTGCCAGTAGTCTCCCAAGATCCACCCTATCAAATGCTTTAGACAGGTCAATAGCGATACAGTCCATTTGACCTCCAGAATCCTAGATATCTGCTATATCTTGCTGGAATCCTACAAGTTGAGCTTCAGTGGAATAACCTTTCCTAAAACCGAATTGCCTTCTATCGAACCAGTTATTAATTTCACAAACATGTCTAATATAATCAGAAAGAATGCCTTCCCAAAGCTTACATACAATGCATGTCAAACTTACTGGCCTGTAATTTTCAGTTATGTATCTATCACCCTTTCCTTTATACACAGGGGCTACTATAGCAACTCTCAATTCATCTGGTATAGCTCCTCCGACCAAACAATAATCAAACAAGTACTTCAGATATGGTAATATATCCCAACCCATTGTCTTTAGTATATCCCCATTAATCTGATCAATTCCAGCCGCTTTTCTAGTTTTCAACTTTTGTATCTTATTGTAAAGGTCATTGTTATCATATGTAAATTTTTATTACATCTATGGCCTTAGTCTCCTCCTCTATCTCGACATTATCCTTGTAACCAACAATCTTTACATACTGCTGACTGAATACTTCTGCCTTTTGAAGATCCTGACATACACACTCCCCTTGTTCATTAATTATTCCTGGATTGTCCTTCTTGGAACCTGTTTCTGCCTTAAAATACCTATACATAACCTTCCATTTTCACTAAAATTTGTATGACTGCCAATTATGCTTGCCATCTATATTATCCTTAGCTGCCTTCTTTGCTAGATTCAATTTTCTAGTAAGTTCCTTCAATTTCTTCTTACTTCCACAGCCATTTCTAACTCTATTTCTTTCCAGTCTGCACCTCCTTCTTAGTCTCTTTATTTCTCTATTATAATAAGGTGGGTCATTACCATTCCTTAAAACCCCTAATGGTACAAACCTGTTTTCGCATTCCTCAACAATTTCTTTAAACCCATCCCAGAGTCTGTTTACATTTTTATTTACCGTTTACCACCGATCATAGTTACTTTTTAGAAACTGCCTCAAGCCTGCTTTATCAGCCATATGGTACTGTCTAACAGTCCTACTTTTAAGACCTTCCTTTCTATCACATTTATTTTTAACTACCACAAAAACAGCTTCATGATCACTAATACCATCTATTACTTCAGTTTCCCTATAGAGCTCATCTGGTTTTATCAGCACCACATCCAAAATATTTTTCCCTCTGGTTGGTTCCATCACTTTCTGAATCAGCTGTCCTTCCCATATTAACTTATTTGTCATTTGTTGGTCATGCTTCCTGTCGTTCGCATTTCCTTCCCAATTGACATCTGGCAAATTCAGATCTCCCGCTACAATCACATTTCTTTCCATGTCGTTTCCCACATAGCTGATTATCCTATCAAATAATTCCGAATCCGCGTCAGTGCTACCCTTTCCCGATCTGTACACTCCAAATATATCAAGTTGCCTATTATCTTTAGAAATGAGCCTTACACCTAGAATTTCATGTGTCTCATCTTTAACTTTTTCGTAGCTTACAAATTCTTCTTTCACCAGAATGAAAACTCCCCCTCCCATCCTTCCTATCCTATCTCTACGATATACACTCCAGTGCCGTGAGAAAATTTCTTCATCCATTATATCATTTCTCAGCCATGATTCATCTCCTATTACAATATCTGGTAAATATATATCTATTAAATTACTTAATTCTATTCCTTTCCTTACAATACTTCTACAGTTCAACACTAACCATTTTATGTCATCCCTACTTGATTTCCAGTTCCCTGTTCCCTTATCACCGCTCCCTAGGCCATCCCGTTTCCCAGAATGTACCTCCCTATTACCCTTCCAAATAAATTTTCTTACTTATACGTACCACTGCGGTTTAAATGAAGGCCATCTGAGCGGAGATCCCTATCTCCTACCCACCCATTAGGATCTAGAAATTTCACTCCCAGTTTCCCACATACCCACTCCATAGTCTCATTTAAATCCCCAATCACCCTCCAGTCAGTATCACTTCTACACAGTATTCCACTAATAACAATCTCCGCTTTCTTAAACTTCACCCGTGCTGCATTTACCAGATCCCACACATCTCCAACTATGTTGGTACTTATATCAGATTGCCTTACGTTGTTGGTACCAACGTGAAACACTACCACCTTCTCCTTCCCCTCCTCTCTCTCTTCTACTTTTCTCAACATCTGCCTCAACCTAATTCCTGGATAACATTCTACCCTGGTTCCCTTTCCTCCACACACTTTCCCCACGTGTCTAACGATGGAATCCCCCATGACCAGAGCCTCAACCCTACCCACCTCATTTGATCCCCTCCCCTCCTGGTCAGCCCTATCTTTCCTGATAGCTGCAGAAGCTACTTCCTCCTCCCTTTTCTCCTTCCCACTACCCTGTTCCACCTGTCTTTTCCTATCCTCTACTCTACATTTTCCTTTCCTACCTTTTCCCTTCCTCCTACTTCCACACATCTCAGCAATAGTTCCCTCTCCCTCATCTTCCCTCTGTTGTTCTACCTGGAGTGACTCGTACCGATTTCGCACAGACACCTGTCCTGAATTCTGATCCTGAATAGAGCCCTTAGCCTGCAATCTCCTTCCCCTTAGAACATTAGACCACCTGTCTTCTACAACTCCTCCCTTTCCTTCCCCTCCCTCTTGTACACTTACTGTAACCTGTATACTGTTTGAGGGAGTCCTATCTTCCTTCCTGTCTTCTGTGAGAATCCTAATTATCTCCCTCAAACTTTCCAACTCCTCCCTCATACTCCTCAATGCCTCGCCACACCCACAGTAAGTACACTCGCGCTCCTTGGCCATTATTTACGGGAAATGAATGAAATTAAAAATAAAATAACTTATTTGCAAAAAATAAATGAACTGAGGGATATATTGTCTGAGGTAGTACACAACAATAAGGTAATTAATATATGACTACACTACAATACTACTTAGTCGTGCTCTATTTTTTTTATCCTACAACCCCTGACAGGATAAAAACTGCTGTTAATTACTGAATATCGAAAGTAATAGCCTACACAAGAACTACACAATTCCAAACTGCAATTAAGCCTATTCTAATTACAACAACAGTATTTTAGTAAGAGTTTCTACGGATACCTCTACTACACCACTACTACACAAATATTTTACAATAATAAAATAATCACACTAAATTCTAATAGGATATTACTCGTATACTACTGTACAGTACACTACAGTAATTTTAAACTACTTTCAGACGTATCCTAATTACGATACCGGTACCGTACCGTATGTCACTAAACTAAGCACAACAGAAATGAAATTTGCAAGAACTACTGTACTCAAATATTACCAACGAAGCTAAATGCTTAGGCAATTTATTATTAGTATTACGGTCTAATAGATACACACGAATATAGCAGGCAAGATACGGCACTATCTAAATGTACTGTATCTATTCTACATTGTATCTACACTACACTACACTGCGTTTGGTTATGACTCACTAGACTGGGAAAATTTCCTTTCTGTACTCAAAGAATTCGATATGGACAGAAAACAAGAAATCTCATTAGGAAAACTCTCACTAATACCTTTCGAAAGTCAAATTCATGGGAGAATTGTCGCTTCTTTTGAGGTCAAAACTGGACTCCGACAGGATGATATATTGTCCCCCACACTGTACAATTGTGCGTTGGAGAAGGTAGTCAGAGAATGGATAAGACAGCCAGTGGTGGAATTCGACTGGGATCAGTAAACAAGGGTATCAATATCAAATTTTATGTTTCACAGACGGCATGTCCTTACTAGCTGAGACGTGAGGAGAAGCCAACGAGCAGTCCATCGAACTGCTGATGCAATCAGAGAAGATACTTAAATAATAACAAACATTAAGAATCCTCCAAAATAATTCAAAGTGGGGGGAACAAACAATAGAGATTGTCAGGGATTACAAATACCTTGGTGAATGGATCAGTTGGAATGGTCTTAAGAAGAAAGCAATGGAATATCGACGAAGCAAAATAGAAACAGCCTTCCAACTTACGAAAGACAACTATAACAAAAAAATCCCTTTCTTGGAATTCCAAGATCAGACATTATGATACACTAGTCAAGCCTGAAGCCCTTTATGCTGCAGAAACACTGTCTATAACTGCATATGGCCCAATGGAAAAGGTAAAGATCAAGGAAAGGAAAATTGTACGAAAAATTCTAGGCCTCAAATTCCATAATAACGAACTTTCACACATCAGCAATGAAATACTGTGTAGAAAAACAGAAGGGATTGCCGACGCAATAAGGAAAAGGAGAATTGACTTCTATGGCCACATCCAAAGAATGGACCCGAAATGTATAAGTAAAAGAATCTTCGACTATTTCCACAATAAGAAAACCAAGCCTGACTGGTTTAAGGTAACTGAGAGGGACCTACGAGAGTTCCAGATTACAGAAGAGATGCTTGCAGATGAATCCGCAAAGAAAATAACCAAAGATAAAACAAATAGGTTTCAGGACAGGGTGAAGCACAAACAACTTTGCCTTTTACTTTACGTCGCACCGACACAGATAGGTCTTATGGTGACAATGGGATAGGAAAGGCCTAGGAATGGGAAGGTGGCGGCCGTGGCCTTAATTAAGATACAGCCTGGTGTGAAAAAGGTAAAACACCGAAATCCATCTTCAGGGCTGTCGAAGGTGGAGTTCTAACCCACTATCTCCCGCATGCAGGCTCATAGCTTCGCACTCCTAACCGCAAGGCCAACTCGTACCCAAACAACAATACAGAATTTCTGAAGAAGAGAGGAAGGTAAGATGTGAAAGTATGAGAAAGTACTGGGAGGGCAGGAAAACACGACTCACTAACCATTGATTGATCTATCGTACCCCAAAGTGGGTGAAAAGGACAATAATAATAATAATAATAATAATAATAATAATAATAATAATAATAATAATAATAATAATAATAATAATAATAATAATAAAGAAATTCAAATATCCAAAACAAAATAATTAAAAGGGTCAAAAAATTCAAATATTTAGGTGAAGTAATAACAGTAACAGAGAAACAGAAGGGGTGATTGAATGCACGCATTCCAAAATGGGAAAAGCTTGTCACACAACGATGAACATATGGAAGCAAAATTCGGTATCGAAGAATACTTAATTAAGGCACTACGAAACTATAATCCTTCCAGCTGCTTTTTATGCAAGAGTGTGTTTGTAAACCTCGTCGGTTTAAAGAACTAGCAAAAGAGAAAAGAAAATCCTTAGGAAAATTATACGACCTGTTTGAGAGAATGGGATATATAAAATGAGACCAGAACAAGATTTATACAAAAGCATCAGAAGAATGGGTGAGGTTTTCAGGAAAGAGAAGATTACCGAGTTCGATAGCTGCAGTCGCTTAAGTGCGGCCAGTATCCCCACTGTCGGCAGCCCTGAAAATGGTTTTCCGTGGTTTCCCATTTTCACACCAGGCAAATGCTGGGGATGTACCTTAATTAAGGCTACGACCGCTTCCTTCCCACTCCTAGCCCTTCCCTGTCCAATCGTCGCCATAAGACCTATCTGTGCCGGTGCGACGTAAAGCAACTAGCAAAAAAAAAAAAAAAAAAAAAAGAGAAGATTTAGATTCTTTGGTCACCTGTAAAGAATGAGCAAAAACAGATTAAAAGAACAAATTTTTAGACATTAAACCAAAGCAGCGTTTTTCAAAGAAACCGAACAAGATTTGGAACTACTCAACATTAAACAAGTAACAAACTACAAATCGAAAAGAATTTTCGAAGGAAATATTTCATGATAAATTTCCAGAGGAGAGAAAATCAGGCAGTAAATGGATGGAAGAAAGAAAACAACAGTGAGAAAGGATGAAGAAGTTTTGGTAAGACAAGAAGAAGAAAACTGTTCCACGTGGTCCTAAGATGTAATAATGTAATGATAATAATAATAATAATAATAATAATAATAATAATAATAATAATAATAATAATAATAATAATAATATATTTCGGTTTATTTATAACTTAACTAAAATACATTCGCAAATCATTGCAATTGTTTACACCTGCAAAGCACTTAATGTGCTTATCTGTTGGTGATGTTTCATATTTTGTGTATATTGTTGCAATACTTCCTGTTTACTACATTAATAAGGTTTGTACATTTACCTTGGCATAATTATCATGGTCATTTTGTCTTCTGGTGTGGGTTTTTCTCAATCTCTCCAAGTATCATTCAAAATAGATAAGTCTGTGGTACATTTACCATTCACGAGCAAATATTTAAACTGTAATTTCATTTTCTATAATCCATAGTTTCACATGTTTTTAGTTGATACTAGCTGATGTACCCGTGCTTCGCTACGGGATTCTCAGAAAGACTGACTTTGTAGTTTTCCTAACTGAAATTAACATAGGTCATTGCAAAAACGTAAGTATGAATGTAGCGATTAAAAGCAATGCTATCATATAAAATACTCGATCAAATGGAAAGCCGCACGTTTTATCACTGTTAACGAACAGTGCTGCGGTTAGATTGCGGTGCCAATCTCATAGTCCAAAGTTCCAGAGCTGGGATGACCAGGCCGCAGATTGCCATGAACACTCATCTGTCATTATTCCGCTAAATATGCACACTGTTCATTCCAATCAGTACCTCAGAGTAGGGATTGAATAGCCCGAATGCTATGATGATAAAGTGTGTTACGTACCGGTAGTATCAGAAAATTTATAAACCAGGGGAATGGCATGCTAAAGAAGAAAGTTATCTAACTCACCAGCTACTTCCCGTCAATATTCAGGCAGGCTGTTACACTCTGTCCGACTGGGCGAGTTGACCGTGTGGTTAGCTGTGAGCTTGCATCCGAGAGATAGTGGATTCGAACCCCATTGTCGGCAGCGCTGAAGATGGTATTCCGTGGTTTCCCACTTTCACACCAGTCAAATGTTGGGCCTGTACCTTAATTAAGGCCTAAGTCACTCCTAGCCCTTTCCTATCCCATCGTCGCCATAAAACCTATCTATGTCGGTGCGACGGAAATCAAATAAAAAATACTCTGTACGCAGCAGTAATCCTATCTACCGGCGATGAGGGGCAACAGAAGACACAAAGCACATCACGACAAACAATGGTCAATGTAATGTTATTGTTGATCAGTGTTATGAGCTTTCTATATTGTAGGCCCACACATTTAGTTTTCTTTCGACTCTGTGATTTGTAAAATATTTTATACCGTAAGCTGTAGTTTCTTATTCTCCGACTTTATATACCGATTTTCATTAAATACTGTTTACCCATTATCTCGTTACTCGGCGCTGATATGGACTTAGTAACAAAAATTCAAATTCATGAATATCTTGGTGGTCATAGCCAGTACGGTAACAATGTATAAGACATGAATAATAGGAAATTTAATACTATATAACCTTAGTTATCTAGCATTCATCGACTACACTTCTAATAAGAAATATTTGAGAGTTACATTTTTGGCCTTTCCCTAAACTACCATTTCACTCAGCGTGAATAAAGTAATTTACAGCCTAGACTATAGCGACTTATTTCCTGACTTTGCATACCGATTTTCATCAAGATAGGACTACTAATAACAACAATATTTTAGAATTAAATTTTAGGCCTTCCCCTAAACTAGCATTTTTCTCAGCGTGAATACAATTATTGACAGCCTAGATTGTAGCAATTTATTCCCCAACTTTGCATGCCCATTTTCTTTAAAATGCGACCACTAATAACATAAATAGTTGAGAATTCAATTTTAGGCCTTCCCCTAAACTACCATTTCACTCAGCGTGAGTAAAATGATTTATAGCCTAGATTGTAGCGGCTCATCCCCCGACTTCACATACCGATTTTCATTAGACCACTAATAACATAAATAGTTGAGAATTCAATTTTAGGCCTTCCCCTCAACTACCATTTCACTCAGCGTGAGTAAAATGAATTATAGCCTAGATTGTAGAAGCTCATCCCCCGACTTCACATACCGATTTTCATTAAATTCTCTTCAACCGTTTTCTCGTGATGCGTGTACATACATACATACAGACAGACAGACATACAGACGGAAATTACGGAAAAGTGAAAAGTGCATTTTCTTGTTACTATGGACATGGCCGATACAGAAATACGATTATTTTCAAATTCTGAGCAATGTGCAGACAAAACTCTTATTATATATATAGAGAGAGATTTTGTTTTAAAGTGTGCCAATTCTGAGAGCAACTTGTTCAAAAATTCAGGAACTGCAACTTGTAGTGTCTGGATCCATATTTGTTGTACTACTTGATGATCTGAAAAACACTTCTATGCCTCAGTGGTGTTACATGTGGATGTTCATTTACAATTCTATATTATGGCTTCCAGTAATTTTCTTTAATTACGTTGCAGTATAAAGCTGTTTATCTCTCAAGAACCTTTCGTCTTCGTACATCCCTGTTAACATATCCTCACTTAAGCTAAGTGTCTTATGTTTTAGTACCAAAAGAATGCTTTGATTATACGATTTTGTAACATTTGTACCGTGTTTATGCCTGTAACAGAAGCCGATCTCCATACACTATCACAATATAAGTGACTCAACAAGTGAATGATAAACCATTTTTAAGCTATCATGGGGGTATTATATATTTAACCATTTGCATTTTTAACAAGCTTAAAATCAGTCTTTCACACAGCTTACCAATATGTTGCTTCCATGAAAAATATCTATGTATTATTATACCGAGATATTTCATGTTATCAACTTCCTCTATTACATAGTCACAATTACATGCTTTTGTTCACCATTATGAATACACTGAACTGAATTTCCTGTTATTCTAATGTTTTCTCTCTGCATTTTTTGGGAAAATAATGTAACAGACTGTTGTTTTTGAAGTGTTAATTATTAGACCTTCATCATGGCACCATTCTTGAAAATAGTTGTACTCCTTTTGTAAATGCTTCTCTGCCACTTTTGGGTTTTTATGTACTGATACACTGTATACATTAATTATTTACAGTTTTTAAAACATTAGCTTATATTATTGACAAAAATAATATACAAATTGGGTTCTAGAATATTTCCTTGTAGGACAGCTTTTTTAATAGAAGTTTGTGTATTTCTCCATATATATTATCAATTTTTACACTGTATGTTTGGTTGTTCAAATAACTTTCAAAAACGTTTAGTGGTGTTCCTCTTACCCCAATTTTGTTCAAGGCTCTCTTTTCTCAACTTGACATTCCATATCCGTTTGTCTGAAATACACACACATACGTTCACAATCAAGAAAACAACACACAAACTCCAAACTCAGTTAAAATAACAGAATAACGATAAGTAATCCCTTCACGCGGCATTGTTTCCAACCCAAATGAATACCGCACGAACTTGGTTTCATACTTTGTAAACGAAGATCCAACTCCTTAACGAAATCTTTGGATTATATTCAGGTGGTCTGTGTACTGTCATAATGATCCCATACAGTCTTATATTAATCCAAACTTCCCCTGATAAATTTTCAAACTGATTACTCATAAATTTATTTTCTTTAAGCTTGAAACTTTCCTTGACAAAAATGACTATTCCTCCACCCCTAGAAACATTTCTTATTGAATAATGCATACTGTTCAACTTCCATTTCATTATTCACATTTACTTCACTGAATATTAGCACATCTACCAGTGGCCACCTGAAGTATGGCTCAATATTATATACATCTGATCCCAACAACAACAACAACAACAACAACAACAACGACAACAACAACAACAACAATAATAATAATAATAATAATAATAATAATAATAATAATAATAATAATAATAATAATAATAGTAATAATAATAATAATAATAATAATAATAATAAATGAGTTTGCAGAGACTGACCAACCGGATCTTTTCCCACTTTGAAAATAAGAAAACGAAGGGATCCTGGTTAACCGAAGTTGAGAAAAACCTTCGAGAAATAGGGATGAAACATGAAGGCATCCAGGAACGTGTTCTTCTCCAGAAGAAACGTCGAACATACCAGCGATTCCAAGAAAAGCTATTAAAAACAAGCCAAGAAGTAGGCTGATTAAAGAAAGGAGGCTCACAGAAAACGAATGCGGGAATGATGGAGAATAATTAAAGCTCAGGAATGCAACGATTGAATAACGTGGACCATATCGGGCCAAAATTAATAATAATAATAATAATAATAATAATAATAATAATAATAATAATAGTCATCATAATCCTCCTCCTCCTCCTCATCATCATCATCATCATCATCATCATCATCATCATCAACTCTTGGGGCTTTCCTGCACCCAGTTTGGCTCACCACAAGCTGCAAAGGAGGAAACTGAGATAACCATGAATCGATCTAAACAGAGGTAGGTTCAACTAGCGCACTAATGGCCAGCGTGCTCCATCAAAGATTCGCCATGAATTATAGAGCGAGTTATCGAAGTTCTAGCGACTTGCAGCAGGTTCACAATGGTATTATTCACCGTACAGCAGGATCACTAACGTTTACAATCTATAGCGGTCTAAATAATAGCAGCTCGTTCATTATTTCACTACCTTTTGAGAGGGTATCTTACACCATTCGTGGCTGAATGCTTGGTCTTGAACCAAAGACCCGTTAAAAATATAACGTGGCGTACAGGTCCTCTCAAACAATGTAACTACTAAATTACTCTATGACGTACATTTTACCTACTAAATAATGCTCGATACCTGGCTCTCAGTACTACAGCTAAATCAGCCTTTGCCACAATATACATTAACGTTATTTTATATGTAACGTATTCGGTGCCCAGTTACTTGGCTGAATTGTCAGCGGAATGGTTCACAGGGCTTGGGGCTCGGCACCCCCCTGGTCCAGGGATTTTAATTGTTAACAGTTAATTCCCCTGGCTTAAGGGCACGGTGTTTGTGTAACTCAGAGGCCACAGACAACACTATCCTCCACCGCATTAACACGTAGTTTTCCATACTCAGCACATGCCACGTTGGAGGGTCTGCCTTATAAGGTCAGCCCATGACTAGCAATCACAGAAAATTACCTACACTTAGAATATACCAAAGAATGCTTAAAATATTGATTATTAGACCTGAAAAATAATGAACACTTGATACATATAAATATATGTAAACACCATGAACAGTTTTGAGAAGTAGGAAAAAGTATGTGTTTTTAGTTACCGTATTTAGGTAAAAAGCTGTGACGAGTTCGAAACCAACCTTATTATTACGGTTCTATCGTAAGGGAGAGCTGATGAGAATCAATCGGCACAATACAGTTTGCACATTGCTGGAAGCCTCCGTAATCAACACCATTTGGAGATCTATGAAATGAAATGAAATGTCGTATGGCTTTTAGTGCCGGAAGTGTCCGAGGACAAGTTTGGCTCGCCAGATGCAGGTCTTTTGATTTGACACCCGTAGGCGACCTGCGCGTCGTGATGAGGATGAAATGATGATGAAGACGACACATACACCCAGCCCTCGAGTCAGCGAAATTAACCAATTATGGTTAAAATTCCCGACCCTGCCGGGAATCGAACCCGGGACCCCTGTGACCAAAGGCCAGCACGCTAACCATTTATCCATATAGCCGGACTTGGAGAAGTAGGATGTCTCTCCACAAATGGACCCACAAGACGAGCTGATATTGTTGTCAACGACCGGGCGAAAGGTACGGGTTTGGTGATTAATCCTACTGTAAGACTCGAGGAGATTGAACAGCAACCTCGATTAGTGTGTGAGGAGAAAAATTCCATATATGATCCATACGTTTAGGATCTCAGAAAGAAGTATAAAATTACAAAATGGCAAGTCGTTGGCCTTATAGTTGGAGCTAGAGGAACAATTCCTAAGGAGATGCTGAACTTCATAAGTATACACAGAATCCCGGACTCTATTATCCAGACGATAGTGGACTCTGCGTTCAGAAAATATTTGGCGATTGTCAGACACCATTTGTACTCTCTGACTTGAAGTACTAAGTACGGGATGTTCTTTTTAAAATAAAATCCGAAAGAGATAATGTGTCTGATGGTTGGAAATTTTAACCTTGTGTTTTGACTCAAGCGCTGCTTAATCCAAACATCATACAATATAAATATTGTTCATACGAACTCATTAGAGGCCGATCTTTCGATTCCCTAATAGGGGCTTTTAGACATCCAAGTACGGGCAGAGTTTGTCTATACGACTCTCTTACTTTGACGATACTATTATTATTATTATTAATCCGGGTATGAACCAAATTTTAATACATTTTATTCTTCATTCCTTCAAGTTTTGAGACATTATTACCAGCTTGTA
Organism: Anabrus simplex; assembly: GCF_040414725.1. Classification (NCBI taxonomy): domain Eukaryota; kingdom Metazoa; phylum Arthropoda; class Insecta; order Orthoptera; family Tettigoniidae; genus Anabrus; species Anabrus simplex. Next base: position 232,048,571 of record NC_090270.1, on the reverse strand, counting down.
ATGCTATACATTTATTGGGCTCATGATGCCGTCACTTACAATTCACATGGTGTGTGTTCGGGTTTGGACTACTCAAAACTGTTTACGAACAACTTGCTGTGAACTTCACAAGTTAGGACGTTTATATCTCTCAAGAAACCAGCTGGAATGTGTGAAATTAACTGCAGTACATTACTCAAGTAGGAAAGCTAATGGGAGTGGTAGATGCACAGAGACTGGAACTTGCTACAGGCCGTACGAAGGGCGGCAGTAGAGGCTTGAAAATTTATGATAGGCTGAGTGACTCACAGTAATAGTATCTTCTTGTTATTTTTATTATAATGTTATTATTATCATCATTATCATCCCAGGATTGTAATATAGTAGGCCTATATGAAATTGTATCAAGGTGTAGCAAAGTTAGTACAGTGAATTCGCAGTTACAATAATCGGAATTGTATGTGAACCCAGTCCTAGGACTACACCGTCTTCAGACCCAATGTCCATATGCAAGGGAAATTACATTTTAATCCCTGAATATCAATGTAATATGAATCTCCAAACTATTTCTCTTAGAATATTTGTCTCGAAAGAATGACTTTCTAACTTCCTACAAATTAAAAATTTGTAATCACTTTGTGAACATTAAATGGTGCTGATGTTTGAGTAGTGAAAATGTCCCACACAATTCTTGGTAGAAAATGCATCCAATATATAAAGGATGAAGATCCTGAATACTAAGCCAATATTTTTATAATGCTTAGACATTCCTTTCTATGGTTTTCTTCAGGGCCGAATTAAGTGAAGGGGTGCTAAAGGGGCTGAATCCCCGGGCACCGCGTGCCAAGGGGCCCCGGCCCTTGGCAGAACCTAATTGTATAAAAAGGCCTGCCGCTCGACCTCCGTGCATATATATGTATATTTACGCTCGCAAAATATCGAACACGCACCCTTCCTTCCTTCTTATCACCTGTCCGCGTTAGTATTTCGACACTGCTAGAATCAATTACAGTCCGGAGACACGAATCCTCGCTACTTACGCACTGTAGCCCTAATTATTGTAAAGATTATTGTTGACGATTTTTTTTTCTATTTGCTTTACGTCGCACCGACACAGATATGTCTTACGGCGACGATGGGATAGGAAAGGCCTAGGAATTGGAATTAAGCGGCCGTGGCCTTAATTAAGGTACATCCCCGGCATTTGCCTGGTGTGAAAATGGTAAACCACGGAAAACCATCTTCAGGGCTGCCGACAGTGGGGCTCGAACCCACTATCTCCCGATTACTGGATACTGGCCGCATTTAAACGGCTGCAGCTATCGAGCTCGGTGACGAAAATTTAAATCTGGCAGCTTGCGAGTACGGGCAGAGGGGGGTGAGCGGGAGGGGACAAGGGAAGTCTGTGGAATGCGCATGCTATACTATATTTTTGTATCAGGAAGAGAACTTCCAGTTCACCTCTGATTCTTGAACCATTCGTAAGTTACAACTGTAATGTTCTTGTAAAATGGATAGAAAATATCCTAGTGGTGCCAAAAAACGTGAGTTCCGTTTTGTATGTCGATTTGATAGTGATGATGAGACAAATGTAAAATATGTTTTGGCATTATGAAATAATAACATTAAAAATAGAGAAAAAACATAGTCTATTTCAACACGTCTCTATTCATCAATTTAAGTGGAAGTAGTTCTATAACGACTTCAGTATGCTAGTCTTACGTAATGTTACGAAGAAGGGGCCCCACATTTTTAAATATCCCAGGGCCCCCAGACACCTTAATCCGGCACTGGTTTTCTTAGTCCTACAATTTAGAAACACTGACATTCCTTATTTGAATTATGTTAAAATAGTAATCGCTAAAGAGCTGTCACGGCTTTGGACTAAGAATTAATTGATGAAGAAGATGAACGGTATATTCTCTACAGTATTCTAAATAAAGGTACTATTTTGTCCATATAAGTGAACATTAAATAAGAAATAGCGCAGATCTAACGACCATGTATGTGGCCAAATTTATCTGCAAACTCTCACAGCAGGAAAGGAAGACTAAAGACTGGACATGATGCCAGTATTGGAACTCCGTAAAGTGATATCATTGTATTCATCCCCAAATGCGGACGGCAGTTCTGAAGAGGATGTAGATATATATACAGAGTTGGGCAGTAATTGAATAAAACTAATCGAGTTACTTGCAGCTAATAAATTATCACTGATTTGCACTTCCAATCGATACTTTTCATAAAATGTAATATTTACTCGAAATTTACTCCTTGAAATAAAATATTAATAGTTACATTTTAATAATGTTTACATTCTAGTAATCGATAATCGACAATTAGGGAACTTTGGAGGCCCAGCATTCACAAAGCGTCATGCCAAGTGTATAAAGCCAAGGATACGACGTGGACTTATTCATTTACTCGCAGGTTCTTATGACTATTGGCTGAGATTCAGATAATCGTGTACTACCTGATCGAGAATGGAACCGGAATAAACACGTGACGATGAAGGGTTTAGGAATTTTCACTCCCCTATTTGAATAAATATTTTGAATTATTTGGTCTTGAAAAAAAGGAAGCACGAATATGACATGTAAACATTGCTTGGGAGCAAAAATTTTGAATGTATGTATAGTCTCACTTAGAGATGACAGCCACTTAATGTCCTTCTGCTAAAAAAAAAAAAAAAAAAAAAAATGAATACATGTATTTTTCCTTGCAAACTTCGGTATAATGTGAAAAATTCAGATATTTCCTAACGACTCGCATCTTACAAATTAGTTGTAATTTACTTGTCCAAAAAGAAACAAATAATTTTAATTGAATAAAATATTAGAGCCTCCGTGGCTAAGACGGTAGAGCTCTGGCCCCTCACCCCTGGGTTCTGTGGTTCAAATCCCGGTCACTTTATGTGAGATTTGTGCTGGGCAAAGTGGAGGCCGAACAGGTTCTTCTCCGGGTTTTCCCCGTCATCTTTCATTCCAGCAACGTTCTCCAATATAATTTCACCAGTCAGTCATTAATCATTGCTCCAGAAGAGTGCGACAGACCTCGGCAACACATGGTACCAATTATCAAGGAACAGTAGAGAGGAAAGGTTGATGTGCTTAGTGCAAGGATAAGCAAGGGCTGTACAGTATAACGTTGCTTATGGAATGTGTGAGTGGAGTGAAGTGAATTTTCCCCCTTTCAATATTCGACTAACTCGGCCAAAATTGAGCCAGCGAAACTGCTGTCAGGAGATGGGCACTACAATTACTATACCTGATATCACAGTGATATGACGAGGTGGGAAATGTATAACAAACTTTTATAAGTAGCGGGAGAGAACTAGTGTTGAACGACATTATGATAATCACCATGAATCACCATGTGAACATCATTGGTGAAGGGCACTCCGAACTAATCGGAAAATTTGGCGATGGGTCTACAGATGTGAATGTACTTAAAAGTACTATACTATACTGATAATTGCATATTAACATGACGCCCAACATTTACTGCAAAATTAAGGTATGATTAATTATCCATGTGCATCATGGCCAGGCGATCAACAACTGTTGATAGTTTGGCCGCAAGTGAGTTACTGTTCCTCGCTTAGCACCACCCACGGGACAGGTGTAGGGTATTGAGGAGGTAATTCCTACGGTTTTGATCTGCCTCGACGTACGTGGAAAACTGCCAACAGGATTCGTACAAACCATGGAGTATGTAATGACTTCCTCCACAAATGGAACAAAATTTCTGATCCATCTTTTGTTTGTAGAGCGACTCCCCAGACAACACAACACATTGTGCAGCAGTGCAGTATTATGTCATACGCGGGAGATCTGAAGAACTTTCTATCGTTGACTCCAGATGCTGTTAACTGGATAGACAAATTGACTCTCACTGGCATTGTATACTCTGTTTCATGTCTAATAGTAATAAGGCCCAAGTTATTTTAGTATATGACTTATATTTGTTGTATATTCCAAATGTGTTGCCATACGCTAAATAAATAAATAAACAGGGTATTATTTCCAGTTTATGGGACCATCAACAGGTTTACTTGATTCGAGAACAGCAGAAGATACAAAGGAAATTCATTAATTTGTTCTGGGCAATTTCCGACTAAAGAGTAGTGTTATGAAATTGTTGCAAACTTTGAAGTCGGAAGAATTAGGAGCAAGGAGACTAGCTGCAGGACTAACAGGTATGTTCCTAGCAGTCTTTGGAAAGATAGCGTTGAATGAAATTAGTAGATTAATAAGTTTGGATGAAGTTTAAAACAGTAGGAAACATTATAATATGAAGGCAAAGTTGTAATTCGGGAGGAAAATTTGGGACTAAAATATTCGCTTAGAGGATGAGAAATTAAGGATTAAAGTAATTTACCAAGGAATGTCTCCAATAAATTTCCATCTACTTTGAAATTGTTTAAAAAATACTAGGTAAACAATTGATTGATCTGCCACGTAGGCGGCAGTCCTAAACGGAGTTCAATGGTAATAATAATAATAAGAAGAAGAAGAAGAAGAAGAATACATACATACATACATACATACATACATACATACATACATACATACATACATACATTATCATTATAGACTGTTATGCCTTTCAGCGTTCAGTCTGCAAGGCTCTGAGAATTTACTAAACGTCGCCACAATCCTCGATTTGCAACTAGTGTTATGGCCTCATTTAGTTCTATACCTCTTATCTTTAAATCGTTAGAAACCGAGTCTAACCATCGTCGTCTTGGTCTCCCTCTACTTCTCTTACCCTCCATAACAGAGTCCATTATTCTCCTAGGTAACCTATCCTCCTCCATTCGCCTCATATGACCCCACCACCGAAGCCGGTTTATGCGTACAGCTTCATCCATCGAGTTCATTCCTAAATTTGACTTTCTCTCCTCATTCCGAGTACCATCCTGCCATTGTTCCCACCTGTTTGTACCAGCAATCATTCTTGCTACTTTCATGTCTGTTACTTCTAACTTATGAATAAGATATCCAGAGTCCAATCAGCTTTCACTCCCGTAAAGCAAAGTTGGTCTGAAAACAGACCGATGTAAAGATAGTTTCGTCTGGGAGCTGACTTCTTTCTTACAGAATACTGCTGATCGCAACTGCGAGCTCACTGCATTAGCTTTACTACAACTTGATTCAATCTCACTTACTATATCACCATACTGGGAGAACACACAACCTAAATACTTGAAATTATCAACCTGTTCTAGCTTTGTATCACCAATCTGACATTCAATTCTGTTGAATTGCTTACCTACTGACATCAATTTAGTCTTAGAGAGGCTAATTTTCATACCATACTCATTGCACCTATTTTCAAGTTCCAAGATATTAGACTGCAGGCTTTCGGCACAGTCTCCCCATTAAGACAAAGTCGTCAGCATAGGCCAAACTGCATACTACATTTCCACCTAACTGAATCCCTCCCTGCCATTTTATACCTTTCAGCAGATGATCCATGTAAACTACGAACAGCAAAGGTGAAAGATTACAGCCTTGTCTAACTCCAGTAAGTACCCTGAACCAAGAACTCATTCTACCAACAATTCTCACTGAAGCCCAATTGTCAACATAAATGCCTTTGATTGATTTTAATAATCTACCTTTAATTCCATAGTCCCCCAGTATGGCGAACATCTTTTCCCTCGGTACCCTGTCATATGCTTTCTCTAGATCTACGAAACATAAACACAACTGCCTATTCCCCTCGTAGCATTTTTCAATTACCTGGCGCATACTGAAAATCTGATCCTGACAGCCTCTCTGTGGTCTGAAACCACACTGGTTTTCATCCAACTTCCTCTCAACGACTGATCGCACCCTCCATTCCAAGATGCCAGTGAATACTTTGCCTGGTATACTAATCAATGAGATACCTCGATAGTTGTTGCAATCCTTCCTGTTCCCTTGCTTATAGATAGGTGCAGTTACTGCTTTTGTCCAATCTGAAGGTACCTTACCAACACTCCACGCTAATTTTACTACTCTATGAAGCCATTTCATTCTTGCCTTCCCACTATACATCACCATTTCAGGTCTAATTTCATCTATTCCTGCTGCCTTACGATAATGGAGTTTATTTACTATCTTTTCCACTTCCTCAAGCATAATTTCACCAACATCATTTTCCTCCTCCCCATGAGCTTGGCTGTTTGCAACACCACCATGATGATTTCCTTTTACATTGAGAAGATGTTCAAAATATTCCCTCCACCTCTCCAGTGATTCCCTGGGATCTATTATGAGTTCACCTGAATTACTCAAAACACTGTTCATTTCCTTTTCCCCTCCCTTCCTAAGATTCTTTATTACTGTCCAGAAAGGTTTCCCTTCTGCTTGACCTAGCCTTTCTAGGTTATTACCACAATCTTCCCATGACTTCTTTTTGGATTCAACAACTATTTGTTTCGCTCTGTTTCTTTCATCTACGTACAAATCCCTGTCTGCCTCGGCCCTTGTTTGGAGCCATTTCTGATAAGCCTTCTTTTTACGTTTACAGGCTGCTCTCACTTCATCATTCCACCAAGATGTTCGCCTTTTCCCATCTTTACACACAGTTATTCCTAGGCATTCCCTTGCTGTTTCTACTACAGCATCCCTGTATGCCACCCATTCACTTTCTATACCCTGAACCTGCTTGCTGTCTACTGTTTGAAACTTCTCACTAATCATATCCATGTACTTCTGTCTAATTTCCTCGTCCTGGAGATTTTCTACCCTTATTCGTTTGCAGACAGATTTCACCTTCTCTACCCTAGGCCTAGAGATACTTAGTTCACTACAGATCAGATAGTGGTCTGTATCATCGAAAAATCCCCGAAAAACTCGTACATTTCTAAAAGATTTCCTGAATTCAAAGTCTGTTAAGATATAGTCTATTATGGATCTGGTACCCCTAGCCTCCTATGTGTAGCGGTGAATAGCCTTATGCTTGAAGAATGTATTCGTAACAGCTAAACCCATACTAGCACAGAAGTCCAGCAAACGCTTCCCATTCCCGTTAGCTTCCATATCTTCCCCACATTTACCAATCACCTTTTCGTATCCTTCAGTTCTATTCCCAACTCTCGCATTGAAATCGCCCATTAGCACTATTCTATCCTTGCTGTTGACCCTGACCACGATGTCACTCAATGCTTCATAAAACTTGTCAACTTCATCCTCATCTGCACCCTCACATGGTGAATACACGGACACAATTCTTGTCCCAATTCCTCCCACTGACAAATCTACCCACATCATTCGCTCATTTACGTGCCTGACAGAAACTATGTTCCGTGCAATGGTATTCCTGATAAAGAGCCCTACCCCAGACTCTGCCCTTCCCTTTCTAACACCCGTCAAGTACACTTTATAATCTCCTATCTCTTCCTCATTATCTCCCCTTACCCGAATATCACTTACTCCTAGCACGTCCAGATACATCCTCTTTGCTGACTCAGCCAGTTCTACCTTCTTTCTTCCATAAGCCCCATTAATATTGATAGCTCCCCATCGAATTCCATTTCGTTCGCCAAGTTGTATCCAAGGAGTCCCTCGCCTGTCAAATGGGAGTGGGACTCCATTACTCCCATAGGTCCGAGGCTTGCTTAAAGTGTTCTGAGCTCGGTAAATTCATGAAGCAGGATGCTGCCCTACTTGCACATACAGTAGTCCAAGTGAGGATCTCTCCTCTAACGGGTTATGGACCACGGTGAATTGTATAGTCCTAGCCGCCTGAGCACAAGGAGGGCCACGACTCAGAATATGTCCGAGATGCCCACTCCCATTCCATAGCAACTGGTATCCCGACTCTCAGGACCACTTACTAGGCCACTCAGCCGTTGCCCATGGTTCACGAACTAGGACTTGACTACAGTAACCCACAAACATGAACCATAATAACAATAATAATAATAATAATAATAATAATAATAATAATAATCATGATAATAATTGTTCCGGGATTACCCGTTTAGCAGAAAGAGGTTAAAGAAGGTGCTGGGATGAATGGGCTTATTTACAATAAAAATGAACTTTAAAAATTAAACAAAGGTTATATTTCTCTTTAAATCGCAAACTTAACAATATTTTCACTGAGTGAACAACATGAGGTTACAGGTACAATGACAATTTCAAAAAATTGGAAAATTCCAAATTCCGAACCTTAACAATTCAGGGCTTCAAGCCCCTAGGTTATAAATTTACAATTTGAAGTGCTATTATTTAAGTAAGTGCAGAAAACCCCTAATTCTAGTGCTCTTGCTCCCCAAAATTACAATATCTAGCCTTCCACTACTGTATTACAAAACTTTGAAAAGAACTTACATGCCCCCGATTTCTTACAGACCACTTAGGGCAACATCACATCACAATCTAGCCTCACAAGGCACCAATTACAAATGGGAATAATCGTACACAGGGGTATCTAGTACCCAACCTGCTGGTCCTTTGCGAAAAAAGAAGAGGTTAAATAAACGGCCCGAACACAAACTGAATGGAGGCGTACACTCCGCTCCCAGATAATGAAAACTAAAATCCTACAGGGCTCTCGGCCGATGAAACTGGGGCTAGTCCCAAACTACTGAGGCGGCTCGTATGGAAATAACGTTAATACATTACAGGAAAGGTTACAAAACGTAGTCACCTCAAACCAAGATGAAGGGGAGCTCAAGAGGGTAACTCACTCTCTATCCCCGATTTACAGTTAAAGATTTCATGAAGTTTTACATAAGTCGAATACATTTTAGAAGGGTTCGTTACATAATTAAAGATTCAGACCTTCCCCTCGGATTAAATGGCGAATACAGCAAGAAAGGTAGAATTCATGTGGCCATTACCTTGTAGATGTTCTGCCGGCCGAAGAAAGAGGCGCCCCGCCTCCTGCCTTAACACACACACATAGAAAGACGACGATTAATTGACAAGGTAGCCCGGAAAGCCGCAGTTTATATACCCTCAGGGAAGGTTCGAGAGAAATCAGGACTAATCCGGCCACACCCTCTCAATTTTTATTTGTTACCGTAATTTAAAATGAACAAGAAATGCGGGATTGGTTGAAAATTAATTACAAACATTCCTGATTGGCCAGATTCAAAACTGACGGAAAGAAAGAGAAGAGTTGCCAACCCAAACATAAATGAACATAGATTCAGCTATCAAAAACCTAGAAATACGAAACTTCTTTACGTTTTAAGTTTTTTCACCTTACACCAGAGTGCATGATCATAATTTTTGGTAGTGTCATCTGTGGAGGAATGTCCAAACTTCTTGATGATTGGCAAAACAAAACAAGAAGAAATTTAATCAGTTTAGGAAACCTCATAATAACACAATTCCTTAATATTTTAGTAGTGACATCTTCTGATTAAAGTTCCAACTTCATGTGGTATCATTTTCACCTTTTGATCGATACAGGTGTTCATTAAGTCGCTAATTTTGGATGCGCAGCGTTGATTTGTACCTCCCTGTATAATAATAATAATAATAATAATAATAATAATAATAATAATAATAATAATAATAATAATAATAATAATAATAATTTCAACGCAATTTGAATATTGATAAAGCCAACTGCAGGGCGTTTCCTGCAATAACGTACCTATAGTGATATAATCCTTCAGTATGGCTACTTACTTCGTAATGCAATCTGCAACATATTTCACCTTCATATGCCGACTATCTAGGTTATTGAATAAACTGAATCTTCGTAGATATTTCTCTAGAGGTATAATATTCTTGCAGGTCTTCTTTGAACATTAGATAACAAAGCATATCCCCGGTGGTTAAAAGTCATGGAGTTCAGCTGCAGTCGTTTCATTATTTCAGGCTGTGGGTCTCAGTTCCATTAACTTTGAATGTACACCTCAGTGCGGGAGTTACCAAGTATTAATTAAGAGAGTTACTGCAGTATTAACCGGAGTTCTCATTTCAATTAAACATTCTAAAGCCTTGGAAGCGGGTAAGAGAAGCATCTCGAGGTGAGAATTGTGGTCTGAGTGTAGTCACTTCCACATCATAGCGTAGCGCGTGATGTTCCACTAGGAGATAGAATAAACCAATTACAAGTCATTGTGTCCCATTTTGAGGACACTGTATACATTCTATATCATTCTGAAATATGCAAAGTTCGTAATTTATAAGTAAATCTTATAAAACGATCTGTTTTTTGTGTTCGTTGTGGTTAGGTGCAAGAGCCTGTTTGTCGAGTATAATAACTTGTTATCGTTTTTCAGAACGTGAATTTAAAAGCCAATGGGTTCAAATTTTCGTGATTCCCACAATGTAATTTATGATGCTCTGTAGCTTGATCTTTGGATCTCAATAAGTTACGTATATTCCCACAAATTCGGCATAGCCGAGACTATACACGTTTCCTTTCCAATTAATCGTTTCTGCACTTTGTACCAGCTATAGCTGGCCAAGGATTGGAACGTCGATCTGTATACACTCGTCAATTTTGCATCTATAAAGTTCAAGTTATGACAAAACACATTTTAAACCTAATTACTGTGAAAAGTCGTTAATAACTCATCAAATGTGTATAATAATAATAATAATAATAATAATAATAATAATAATAATAATAATAATAATAATAATAATAAAAACCCCATGGCACTACATCCCTTCAAGGGCCTTGGCGCACCAGCGACCGCTGCTCAGCCTAAAGGCCTGCAGATTACGAGGTGTCGTGTGGTCATCACGATGAATCCTCTCGGCCTTTATTCTTGGGTTTCTAGACCGGGGACCCTATCGAGACCCTTAGGCCCCGGGTAAGCAGCAGGTACGCTACCCCTACACCGCGGGGCCGGCTATTAACAATAATAATAACAATGCACTCGAATGGGTATTAGCCTTAGTTTTAGTAAAAATTCGCTCTTTGTTCTATTCAGTCAATGACTTCTGTCTGTTTTTACACTTTAGGAGTTGATAGAGATCGCACAAGTCATTACACAGGGTACAAACACAGTCATCTGTTGGATTGTGCTATTTTGTCTTTGTACATACTTACATAAATGTCTTGTACAATTCGGTGGTGTAATGGTTAGTGCGATTAGCTGCCATCTCCGATGGCCCGGGTTCGATTCCAGGCTCTGCCACGAAATTTAAAAGAAAAGTGGTACGAGAACTGGAACGGGGTCCACTCAGCCTCGGGAGGTCAACTGAGTAGAGGGGTTCGATACCCTCAATGGACTCTTAATTGTGAATAATGCGGCGGGTATCGTCAAGGAATGATTCATTTTTCGTGATATTGAAGCAAGCACCTGCAAACTTCTATGGTCAAAAATTCTGAGCTAAAGACTAATTATGCAGACATTCTTACCAAAATTTAGTAAACGGTTTCAGAGCAGCGAAATGCTATATTTAACGAAACAAGTAAAAACATGAACCAAAACGGGGTGGGGCTGGAAGGTACGTCTCATCATAATATACTGTAGCTAGCGACATATAGGTAATGAATTGGAAAAATTGATCTCTTCTGATCTCTTCTCTGTATCAGAAATGTTGATATCGGAAAGCGTCATTGTGTACTCCCAACCATCCTGCCAAACTTAAACATTATTCTCATCCTTATTTTTGTTTATATTCTTACCACCTGCTGTTATTTCTTCGAGCCTTGACGTTGGCTGCTTTCCACATCTAGAAAGCTATCTGTGTGCTAATGCCACTATTGTTGTGGAAGTTCGCCACTAACATCAATGTGCTACGTGATTCTGACACAAGGAATATATAGACAACCCCATAAAGATGTATCAGAAAGATATTGATAATTAATTATCTGCCAGGATAAAAGTACAAATGTCAGCCTTCTGGAAGAGACCGCCTGTATGAGCATGAAGGCGATGCTAGACCAACGTCAGTTTCGACGGGTTGCTCACGTAGTCCGCATTCGCAAGTACCGTGTCCCAAAACAAGTATTCTACTCTGAACTAAAGGACGGTCGCCACCATGTTGGAGGTCAGAGAATGAGCTGTAAGGACTGTCCTTGCGCTATTTGAGGAACAGATAGGTAACGTAACGAAACATCATAATAGGAGAAAACGGAGGAAAATTCTGAAAAAGACCGACCACTTAATAACTAACTCGTGTTTATCGATCACCATTGCAGCAGGCGAATTGGGTCGTTATCGCTCTCGCTTGCGAGTGACTGTCATCATAAGAATGTTTTTATTGATACACCTCTTGGCACAGACCAGAACAGTATGTAGCTTCCTGCGAAGTGGCTGTCTCATGTATAGCTGCGGTAGTGTGGGGACTGGTGAGTTGTGAGTAGTACTGAGTAATAACATTCTTCTCTGACTCGACACTGTGAAAGGTGCTGTAATAACACTTTTTGGCTTGGCGGGGAAGGCAATGGAAAACTATCCCACATTTCATCATATTTAGTATTCCTCAGTATAGTACGGCCATCGAGTTTCGCGGTTTCCTATTAACTGCTGATGATTTAACTAAGGAACACATATTTCCCGATGACAAATAGATACTAAGTAATATAACCTGTTCACAAGGAAAACAAAAATAAGTCATATATTTTACTGTTCGAAGGTTTAGTTCCCACCGAACCGAGCTCGATAGCTGCAGTCGCTTAAGTGCGGCCAGTATCCAGTATTCGGGAGATAGTAGGTTCGAACCCCACTGTCTGCAGCCCTGAAAATGTTTTTCCGTGGTTTCCCATTTTCACACCAGGCAAATTCTGGGGGTGTACCTTAATTAAGGCCACGGCCACTTCCTTCCCACTCCTAGCCCTTTCCTGTTCCATCGTCGCCATAAGATCTATCTGTGTCGGTGCGACGTAAGGCAACTAGCAAAAAAAAGTTCCCACCGACCCACGGAACTACCACGTTCACCAACTTCCTCATCTCGTGGACGGAACAAAATTCATGAAAAATTCTGCCCTGTACAGAGCGAAAATTCTTTCAAAGCAGCTGTTCGGGTGTTCTTTTGTTATCGTATGTAATTACCGTACTAATTAACGTTTTTTGTATTTTATATTCTCCAAATGTAACTCGCTGACTATTGCTGGATTTATATATAATCGTGATTCAAATAGGTTTTTGGCCATACTTTTATTTTTGTTATAAATAATTTTAGTAATCAACGACAGACATACTTAATTACTGGTTATTTTATTTTGCTTATTATTACTATTATAGACTAAATATTTTACACTCTCCAGAATGTGTAAATGCATTTATCAACTAAAACTCGATATTCATTCATTTCATATATATTACTGTTAAACTCGTATTTAATCATGACGAAAAGATTTGTTTATTTCTGTTATACTTTTAGTTTACATAGGAATAACATATTTAGTTATGGATTACTCAGATTACTCCATTACTCATTAGTTACTGTTTTAAAATGTACGTAATCGGTTTGAAATGCCTAGCAGATAAAATACAAAATTCATATATTGTATGTTTGTAACTTATACAGTATACATTTTTTTTTAAAGAATTTCATTTAACATATCATCTTACAGTAATTTGATTATGTACAGTGCATACACCCTCATGAAATACTTGCTATAAATAGTGCATTAAAACTGTACAGATGTAATAGAAAGCCACCTGGACTTTATTTTGCCAGTATACTGTAAATAAATAAATAAAAACGTGCTGAACTGCTCAGATCGTAACAACTCACAGTAATATTCCTCAGCAGAACAATGACCCATGTCGTAGTGTTTCATGCTGGTCTCGTTTCTTCGTTTACACGAGACTAAACATGTCTTTGGTAATAAGAATAAGAATAAGAATAAGAATAAGAATAAGAATAAGAATAAGAATAAGAATAAGAATAAGAATAAGAATAAGAATAAGAATAAGAATAAGAATAAGAATAAGAATAAGAATAAGAATAAGAATAAGAATAAGAATAAGAATAAGAATAAGAATAAGAATAAGAAAGAATAAGAATAAGAATAATAATAAGAATAAGGATAAGAATAAGAATAAGAATAAGAATAAGAATAAGAATAAGAATAAGAATAAGAATAAGAATAAGAATAAGAATAAGAATAATAATAAGAATAAGAATAAGAATAAGAATAAGAATAAGAATAATGTAACCTCCAGAATAAACACATTCGAAGTCAAAACGTCTAGAGGTTCATTTAGAACTGACACAGTTCTCACTCCACGGGCTGACAAAAGAACCAGTTGTGCTGAAAGTGTTCTTCATGCCTGGGAGAGAATTTGTAAAACCATTATTAATTGTTAAGCAGTTTCCGTATTATATCCCTTACTTACCCCGCTACGGGTGGAAGATAAATAATGAGGTTAGCCAACTTCTATTCAGGAGCACTGTGTCAAGTACAAGAGTAAAGGAAATTTACAATGCTCATTTTCATAGTAAGAAAGAGGTTTACCGAGAAGTATTTCTCTACGTCTCGGGGTTAAATGTTGAATAGTGGGCACGTGATGTAATTGTCTTGGCCTTTATTCTAATCGCATTCTTTCAAAATCATGTAATATTTCTACGTGATATTCCTACGTACAAAGCAGTGTGGTTCCTGGTATTGCTTGCCTGGAAACTAACGAACGTCGCTGAAATATCTTTTCATGCTGAATTCGAAAAATGTAATTCATTTTTATTTTTTATCCCAATAAGTTTATAACAAAAGTGTCTATCTAAAAATCTTAAAATAAGGCACTACACTACAGTGGTCAAACCAGAATGCCTACATGCAAGTGAATGCCTGGTACTAAGCTATAGATTAGATGAGGTACTAGAAAGAAGAGTCATGAGAAACATCTTAAGCCCTGTGAAAATAACAGAAGTGTAGAAGTTAGGATCTAATGATGAAATATAAAGGAACACACAAAACATAACCGAAACCATAAGAAAAAGGAGATTGCAAAATTTTGGACATATTTACAGAATGTATGATTCCAGATGAATAAAAAGTATTTTCAAACACCTTTGGGACAAAAAGGCAGCAACTAGCTGGATTCAAGAAGTAAAGAAAGATTTAGCAAAACAATATAAGAGAAGAAGAAGCTATGGACAGAGAGATTTTAGAAAGAGGGTAGTAAGTATGGAAGGATTCCAAGGAACATTGAACAAGAAACCTGGATGCGAAGTGGTCCGAGGATAGAAACAGCACAGTGAAAGGATGAAAGAATATTGGAAGGAACAGAAGAGGAAACAATAAAGCACGAATTGAATTGAAGTTGACACGTGGTCCTTAGCATGCCTCATCGGAAAGAAGAATAAAATATTCGAGGACTGTCTCACTTGGCTATAGTGACGTCATGAACTGCAAATCTTACTTCAATTGAATAAGTTTGATAGTCAACTTAATAGTACTGCAACAAGTAGAGTGAGAATGATTTGCAAAAATATAAGTATACGGGCAGATATTGAAGTGAGTGGCAAAGGTTGGGGATAGGCATAGCGTATCAGCACCGAACAAAACAAAAAACGGCGGCTACTCTATGAGGGGGTGTTAAGGAGCTACTGGACGAAATAGGCATGGGTTTCTACGCGGAAATTAATTTATCGAAGAATGACAGGAGATTGTGTGTTTGTCCCTCAGGCACAGCAGGCGTAAGAACAACACCCCCGTAGTCGCATGCCACAATCAGCATAAGTTTCAGCCGACTGGGATCCTTTTGAATTTTTTGTAGACTGGGTGAACCTCAGTGACGCAATTCATTCGATTAACATTTGAATTAAGGCTCGTAGGCTCGTGACGACATCTCGATCAATGGCGACAATACGCTGCAGAAATGCGTCTCCTTCGTTGCGGTATCTGTCCAGGTGGATGCCAGCCAATGCTACCGGTACCATTTCTGTACGTCGGTGAGTTGTTGTGGAGCACAACGGCACGCAATCTTCCTCGTGTTAAGACATTTTGTTTCTACGGATAATTCTCGGACAGTCCATCGGTGATGTACGGAAGTCAATCTGATCTTGAGGAATGGATGGCAGTCCGCAGTCTCATTCCAATCAAGCACAAAACTCCTTGACCTATCACGCAACCGTCCTATAACAGTAGTGCATTCTCGCCACATGATTCACGTAATCCTCGATAACATTCGGATGTATTTTTTGCCACGGCCAACCTCGATTTTAAACCACGAACGCTGTTAATCTTTTGGAAACATGCTTTAGAGCTGTGAAATCGACACTCTTCACTTCAACGCCACACACCAAAATCACTCCCAACTCTATGCTCGTCAAATGCACACTGCACCTGACCGCTCCCATATCCTATTTGCGAGTGTCTGGACTACGTAGTCACTACTTTAGTTACAGCCCTCGTAGAAAGACAAACAATAAGAAAAGGATAGAAGAGCAAGAGAACACGAGGAGACTTTTGGTAAGAAGAAACAAAAAATGAAGATATGGCTCTAGGGACTCAAATATCAAGCTTGATACTTCGACGGCCCGTAATCAATCAATCAATCAATCAATCAATCAATCAATCAATCAATCAATCAATCAATCAATCAATCAATCAATCAATCAATCAATCAATCAATCAATCAATCAATCAATCAATCACCACCCATCTGCATTTAGGGCAGTCGCTCAGGTGGCAGATTCCCTAGCTGTTGTTTACCAAGTCTTCCCTTAAATAATTGCAATGAATTTGGAACTGTATTGAACATTTCTAATGGTAAATTTTTCAAATCCCTAACTCATCTTCCTGTAAAATTATATTTGCCCCGTTTTTCACTCTTGAAATACAAATTTATCTTCAAATTCTGAACACACAATAATAACATCGGTTTGGAATGAGGAAGAGTATACGGCCGTAAAACTTGCCCAAGTCCACATAAGGGACACAGTCCTCAATTGTGACACCAACACAGTAAAGAAAAATGGGCAGTAGAAAAATAAGATGAAGGAGGAGAAGACTAGAACTAGATAGCCAGATACGTAGATGGATGTGTTACTTTTAGGATCAAAGCATTTTGCAGTGCAACACTGTATCGACCTCCCTCGTTCCTTACCTCCGGTTCTATTTGCCACATCTAGGGCAGGGAATGTAATTCCCTTGTGTGCTGAACGAGTGACTAGCACTCATTGGCGTGTATTGCTCAGTAAACACATACATTAGGTCGCTCTCCTTATGCTGGCCACAGAGGTAAAACTTGAAGAAGCAATTACTTTTGCTCCCTCAATTCAGCGAGCTCTCTGTTTGCTCTGTTCTCTCCGCCTCCGGCTAGGAAATGTGATTACAGTCAAGTCAATCGGAAGATGAACAAGAGAAGAGGAAAAACGAGCTTATAATACCTGAAACCATCCGTAACTTAGAGATGGAGTCGAGCAGCTCTATGCAGACATCTTATCTTTAAATCTTATCGTTTAGGGAGGATCAAACCGAAAGTCTGGAAAGAACATGGAAAAGAAAACATTCCTATTTGCTCTTTTAGCTCCGCATTATCTCATCAAATGTCTCTCAGAATTTTATCCCCAACAGTTAACTACAAACAATGTCCGCCTCGTTGCCTGAACGGTCAGCGTACTGGCCTTCGGTTCAGAGGGTCCCGGGTTCGATTCCCGGACGGGTCGGGGATTTTAACCTTAATTGGTTAATTCCAATGGCACCGGGGCTGGGTGTATGTGTTGTCTTCATCATCATTTCATCATCATCATCACGACGTGCGGGTCGCCTACGGGAATCAAATAGAAAGACCTACACGTGGCGAGCCGAACCCGTCCTGGTATATCCCGGCACTAAAAGCCATACGACATTTCATTTCAACTACAAACAATAAGTTTGTTTTCTTTTGTGTAATTATGGACAGTATTCATTTTAGTTTTCACCGTGTATTACCCCTAGAATGTTTGAATTGTTGCTATCATCTTTATGCGGACGACTTACAAATATACCCTCACTGTAAAATCTCTAATTTGCCTCAAGCCATAAGAGGCATCAATGCTGAGCTTCAGCGACTTAAAGCTTAGTATTTAAAAAATTCCCTCCTTCTTAACCCCTCCGAGACACAAGCAATCATTATTGGCTCTCAAAAATTGTTGACCGCACTACGATACAAAACTGTTCCCCCAGTTACACTGAATGCTAGGGTTATACCATTCAGCCAATCTATGAGAAATCTGGGAGTGACAATGAACGAAATTTTAAATTGGTCTGAATATATTAAGAATGTGTGTAAAAAAATATTTTCGATACTTCATTCAGTTAAAGGAAACAGCGATATTTTACCTCGTAATGTGAGATTCAAATGCATACAAACACTAGTGCTTCCCGTCCTCGACTACTGTGACGTCGTTCTGGTAGACGCAACAAAAGAGCAGACTTCGAAACTTCAGCGAGCGCTTAATTGTTGCCTTAGATTTATACACAGTCTGAGTTATGTCACTCCATACTATCACAGTATTTCATCACTGAAACCTGACAAACGATGAACGTATCACATACTGATACAGATATACAGACTGTTATCCGAAGACAGACCACAATACATTTCATTCCAGCTTAAGTATTTGTCCCCCTGCCCCCCCCCTCCCTTCTATTCCTGTTCACCGATCTTGTATGTACAACAATTCCTTTGTAGTGACGGTTTCTAGACTTTGGAATTCCCTGCCTGTCAGTGTCAAAAATTTCACCTCATTACTTAAATTTAAGACTGCTTGCCGAGACTACCTGCTGAATGCAGCTGACTAACTTGCATGGCTGGATGATCGAATGAATATGAGTTAGAAAAGTGTAATGTATTTTTGTGTAGGTTATTATTTACTATATAATATTATGTACTCAAACTCTGCACTCAATGATGTGTCACTACAGTGGTTCCGGTTTCAGTTTTCTGAATGCTCATAAAATAATTATTATGAAGGAAGCTGCTGGACGAAACTGGCACTAGGGCGTACACTCTATTACAGTATTATTCTCAGGCTAGGTGTTGCCTTTTGGCGCAAAATTTGCATCTAATAATACAGATAACGCCTTTAAACGATATTTCACTCATCTCAGAGAAAGAGCAGGTAAGTCAATTCGTTCCGTTTTTTTTAATTTTTTCAGTAACATATTTCTTTGACAAGAACAAGATAAATCATGTCGTCGTAATATTGAAAAAAAAAAAAAACAACCAAACTTTACTTCCTTATTATCCAGGAATACAAAGCAGTATCCGATAAGAACCAGATAAGTTGAGTAATCTTGTTAATATTCTGAATGTTATTAATAAAACTAGCTTCAACCAGATAGGTTAATTTGTCTCACGTGTAACTCATTTTCTGTGGTTGTTGTGGACGTGGGCATTATTATCTAGTAAGTGAATTATTGGTGGTAAATTTACACAGCTGCTTCTATTAAACACATCTATTATATCCTACAAGGTAACAATACACAAATGCGACTTACATGTTTTGGTGTTTACTGGTTCAGATAAGAAAATCATGTCTAGTCAATACAGGACAAGTCAGTTTCGTTCACCATCCAAACCAGATAATTCATTTTTGAATTAAATGAAATCCAACCAATACCATTATTTTAAAAGAGTTGTTTCATGTAATACAGAATGGTTTGACATTATTTGGTGAATCGGTTATTTCGTAGCGTTTAAAAACAAAAATGCTTCCCGTGAGAACGTTAATTTTTTACTTATCATGTTACTCCCTGGGATGAGTGATTTCACCTTTCTCAGATACAATTTCTTTCCGATTTAAATTTTGAAATCTTTCACACAATTCACTTACTGCTTTGCAATTTACGCCATTTGAAATTGAAAATTGTAATTCATTTCATGATTATTAACTATTTCATTGTATCTATGACCAAATACATCATCGTTTAAATAAATTCGTGACTTGCATGATTTAAGAGTGCACCTCCAAGCCGCTCCATGTTGTATTTTTCTAAATGTTTTATCATCTACAGCAACCAAACTTCAGCCTCTTTAACTTATTTGAAAAATCAATCAATCAATCAATCAATCAATCAATCAATCAATCAATCAATCAATCAATCAATCAATCAATCAATCAATCAATCAATCAATCAATCAATCAATCAATCAATCAATCAATCAATCAATCAATCAATCATTATTGATCTGCATTTAAGGCTGTCGCCCAGGTAGCACTTATCATATGTTGCAGATGTTCGTCCATTTCTCTCAACGTATGAACCCTTGTGTGCAAACACACATTTTCAAGTCACTGTGTGGGTGGGGGTGGTAGAATGACACCCAAGGTATTCCCTGCATGTCGTAAGAGGCAACTAAAAGGGGCCCCAGAGGATTTTAACTTGGGAGCGTGGGTTTGAGACAGCGCGGCTCTTAGCTGTAGAACCTGAGTTCTACAATATATCTTACCTCGTAACGTTATTGATAATTGATTATAATGGCAATTCAGTTTGTTCGCGTCTACTGCGACAGATGGCAGGCATGATATTGATTGACGATCAGTGTTCCCGACTAGTTCAACAGATGGCATGCACGAAGACGGGTTTGGGTTCAATCAGTGCTGATTAACTGTAATTACCAGTGTTTCACATTTGAAGGTTAATTTCTTTAATTTCCTACTAGAGGACCCGTGCTTCTCCACATCATTCGTTATAAACAGGTCAGATAACTCGTCTTCATATGCCTCTTTTAGTCATATTGTTTTGCCTGCCCTTCTCAATGGTTTTATGAACTTTGAATTAAAAGCCCGTTATGGTATGCCACATCATCATGTCCTCTGTTTGGTAAAAACCTGTCCATATATTCCATTTTTTTAAATCCTGTAGTTCTTGATGTAAAGCTGGGTACTGTGTCGTAGAAGGCAAAGGTATTTTAATCGCAGTTCTTCTATGAGCTTATGAGCTGAAAGGTTAGTCTCGAAGGACGGTTTTTTTTTACCAGACAGAGAATATTTTTTACATGGCCTTAGCTCTTTCTAGGGTAGCTATCGTTCAATAGCTTTTCCCATGTAATGTCGAAGGCGTATGTCATGATGGGGTCCGTTTTTACGTAATCTCTTTTTTTACTTTTAGCAGCATAGACGCTATAAGTTATTCGGAACGCTCTCCTATCGGTTGAATATATTTGGAAGCTGGGTCAGTTTAGAGAATCAAAGAGTATCTAGCAGGGAATAGTATTATTCTGTGATTAGAAGAAGTGTGTACTCTCTGGCTTGTCAGGTAGTAATAAAACATGGCACTGACATTACTAAGAATGAAAATCACAAACATCAGAATATTAATGAAAGTGTTCGTCGGTTAGCAACCTGCTAAGTACAGAATGTATTGCGGGTTAGGGTAAGCCTTCGCCTGAAATAGCTGTAGTGATCATTTAATGATTTGATTTTAAGATTACTAAAAGTTGGCTCAACTTAGAGACATAAAATGTCCCATGTTTCACTGGCAGGTAATTCCGGAGGGAATAAAACAAGAATGAAGCATATCGGCCCAGCAGAACGGATGGACGGATTTGCCAAAGCTGTTTCTACTAAATTCTTTTAATATATAGATATTTCTTCCTGATGTAGATTACAGTATTTATTAAGGAATTGTATTCTAAAAATGGCTAATATAGTAACAACATGAACTGTACAAGAAGTTATATGCCCTGGAGACATTGTACTCATCAAAGGTGACAACTTATCACCGTTTCATTGGAGAAGAGGAGTTGTTAATTTGATGCATCCCGATAATGACTGTCGCGTCACAGCTGTCAGAGTAAAAACAATCGAGAATGTTATTATACGTCCTGTCAAAACCAAAAGATAAGTTGTAGATCATCTGTATAAGTGAAAGTTGATAATTACACATTTATTTGTGTTATTTGTTCCAAAAGTGGAATTGCCTCTTTTGGTAGGCGGTATGTTTGATATTTAAAGGTAAATTCATTTAATTTACAATAATTTTTCTTTATGAAGTAGTCAGTATATATTAAAGAACTACATTGTGAAAATGGCTACTAGTAAACGACATTCATGTGCAACTAGTGTTTACTAAATAATGTAAACTCAAGGTAATTACTGTATTCGAACACTGACTGTGCAGGGACAACAGCTACTTTTACTGAGGGAAGAAACCGTTATTTGTGGTGCAAATAATGCAGGCTATATTTAAAATGTAGCAGCGCCGTACACAATGGGTAGCAATTACATTACATTCACCGCGCTACATGCGCTAATTCTTATTTAAGTTGCGAGCCGAGCGCTGAACAATATTACTAATAAGAGCCCAACTGTGTGCAGTAATAAACAAGTTGTAATTGAATTTTAAACTTGTGTTCTCCCATTACCAGTGGGAAGCACGGTCTTGATCCAGTGCCAGGAGCCTGGATCAAATCCTCTGCACAACATATGTAGAAAAGACGAAGGCGCTAAAAGGAAGTGCAGTGTATTATAATTATTGTCAATAAATCCTTTACCCCATAACTGTTTACTTAATACTTTATAAGCGAGTGCCCTTAACTTACACTGCACGATAAGTTTTGGAAACTACATGTAGGCCACTTTTCCTTCATAGGAGATTACAATGTTTGTATAGTATGTTCCGTACGTACATACATACATACGTAGGCCATCCAGTAATTATGTTTCCCTACTTCTATTCTTCAAAATTAAAAGCATTTAGTCGAAAAATATGATCATGCGTGACAGATCTATAACGTAGCAATCATGTACCGGCCGGAGAAGTCCGCTTGTGTCAGTAGCGCAGCAGCAGTGCATCGAAATGAACATATGAACATATGAACATATGAACGTGGGATCAAAAAACACTTCTGTCTGAATATCTTTATGTACCTGACATGCATACACGCGCTATAAAGATATGTACAACAGCTGTTCAAAACCGAAATAGCGTCCCCCAGCTTCCACAACGTCACAGTGAGTTCTGCACCAAGCAAATGGCTGTGCGGTTTGGGTCACTTAACTAACAGTTTGCATTCGGAAGATATTAGGTTCGAATCCCACTGTCGGCAGCTCTGAATATGGTTTAGCGTGGTTCCCCGTTTTCACACTAGACAAATGTTGGGGCTGTACCTTCCCACTCCTAGCCCTTTCCTATCCCATTGTCGCCATAAGACCTATTGGTGTCGATGCGACGTAAAGAAAATTGTTAAAAAAAACACAAAACGTAAATTCTGGTGTACGGGGTCGAGCTTCACTGGCATCATCCGAGCAATGTCACTGGCAGTGCCTTGCCAGTATCTCTTTCTTCAATCCCTACAACAGTCTCGTAAACAACACTCTCCCCATAACTCCACAAGAAGAAATCAAGTGGGATCAGATCAGGCGGACGAGGTGGCCACGCAACAGCATCTCCTCTTCTTATCCACTTTT
Source organism: Anabrus simplex (assembly GCF_040414725.1). NCBI lineage: Eukaryota > Metazoa > Arthropoda > Insecta > Orthoptera > Tettigoniidae > Anabrus > Anabrus simplex. The sequence continues at coordinate 232,025,328 of NC_090270.1, read as the reverse complement.
CCGGGAACTGATGGTTAAAGTATACTCGAGTAGCATCATGTTGAACTCACTTGCGTTGATAAATCTTGAACCTGCGAAGAAATGAAATGGCGTAAAGGATGCCACTGAGGCTCTTCCGCACCGGTGTTTCTTATATCTAATTGATGCATATACCCTTCTTCACAATTCCTGAAAGTCAGCACCATCATCACGAAAAGACACTGTATATGTACACCTACGTACATACATATTGCACCAGTAATCCCGGCATAGCATTTATTTTGCATTAAATATAGCGAGGTGCTTCTACTGCTTGAGACTACATCATCTCCATAACATCCAACGAGGAGCTAATGACGAATGCAACTCTACTTCCGGTCACAGCAAGTAATCGTCCCTCAGGCTCAGCTGATATTATATTTCATTTAATGTCTCCTCTAACTATTACTATAGAAAATACTGATAATGTCAACGTGTGTCTTTTAATGTCAACAAATCTCGCTAATTTTTACGGCGATGGTAACAATATTGTGGCTTTTATTAAAGGTTTAAGTAAGCTAATGAGATAAGTGAGTTATGAGTTACACGTCGCACTTCTCGACTATATAAGCTCACCGAAAACTACACCAGATATACATTCAATGGTCCACAGCTGTGTCTTTCGAGTCAGCACGCTGTTGTACTAGGTCAGACATACATCGCTATGTCTTTCTGTGGCTGCAAATTACGAATTAAAAAAATTGTGATTTTTCACTTTGTTAGGCTTGAAACAAGTGAGATAAACAGTTATAACTTGTAAACAATACTCTCTCACCCACGGGTAACTAATGCATATATCGAGCTCGAATGATAATGATTCTTATTCTTATTCTTATTCTTATTCTTATTCTTATTCTTATTCTTATTCTTATTCTTATTCTTATTCTTATTCTTATTCTTATTCTTATTCTTATTCTTATTCTTATTCTTATTCTTATTCTTATTCTTATTCTTATTATTCTTATTCTTATTCTTGTGGTTTTACTTGTATGTATGGCTGTGAAGTGTTACAACATGTTAGTATTTGTTTCATTATTACGATACTATCGCGTTGTGTGTGGGGTTATGTCATTAAGTATTAGTGTTATTATTATTTACGTAGTCGAATGATCAGATTGTGTGTGAGGTTATGATACATGTGTTGTTCATTGACATTGATATCAGTTCCGTTAATGTAATTACCTACGAATTAATTTATTCTTAACTGTATAACTTGTAATCCATAATTGTGAAACACACTGTAACATACAGAATGGTAATAAGGCACTAGAACGTTTGAGAGTATTCTATACATTGTAATTTATGTATTGAACACTCTGGAATATTCAAGAAGGTAGTTTTTTGTAACGGATCTTTCTGGAAGACCAGCCAGCATATACAGGGTGTTAGGTATATACCTGCAGATATTTCTTCTAGCAATAGAGAACGATGTGACGAACCACTATATATCAAACTTTTAGTAATTCTCGGAAGTTATTTTCGAGAGCAAAGAGATACGATGTTTTTAGAATAGGTAGTATGCCTTGTTCTTGTGAATGAATAGCTTCCCTTTGAGAACAGGCGAGTCACGCGCCATGCGTGCCAAACTGGTTTCTGCTTATGTTTACGTGCAACAGCTGAACACCACCGATGCAATGCACGAGATGTTACGTAACATACTTGTCAAACTGGTTTTATGTTTAAGAGCAACTGAGCTACGATAACAGCTGAAGGTGGCTACTACAGTAGCGTATGCCTTGTTACGTTACATTCTCGCCAGACTGGTTTCGTAGTTGTCAGTATTCAGTTTCTGTCTTAGGTGCTTCAGACGACCCTGGTCATCGGTTTCGGACCCTGGAGATGTACCGAATTCTCAGCGTTAATACTGGTTCATTTGCTGTTATGTCCTTTAAGGGATTGGGATATGTGTCGTCATCAGCCCCGTGGTCTTGTGAGTATGAAAATGACCTGAAAACCTGAATCGGTGCGGGACCTGTACGAGCGTGTGATATAATTTTTGGTTGGGATAGGCGCGCCGGGACGTGAAATACAGTAGATCCCCGTTGTGCATTGCGTCAAGGTAGAAGAAAGATGGCAGGTCCTTACGCCAACGAAAGCAGTCATGGGATGCCCAAATGAGTAGCATCGGAAATGAATTATCGAAACGCATCGAACGTTTAGTTTTAAAGGAATATTGGACATGTTATACAACTAAATAAATTAAACATACTTACATTTCGTGCCTCCTTCCGGGCTGAGTTGCTCAGACGGTTGAGGTGCAGGCCATTTGACTCCAACTTTACAGGTTCGAACCTGGCCCAGTCCGGTGGTATTTGAAGGTGCTCAAATACTGTAGGTCAACCTCGTGTCGGCAGATTTTCTGGTACATAAAAAGAACTCGTGCGGGACTAAATTCGGGCACCTCAGCGTCTCAGAAAACCGTAGAAGTAGTTAGTGGGACGTAAAGCACTTAACGTTATTATTATTATTATTATTATTATTATTATTATTATTATTATTATTATTATTATTATTAGGTCATTAAAAGCTGAAATACGTGGAAGAAATTAGTAAAATATGTGTGGTTTAAGAGGAAACAAGATGAAGTGTATGTCACGTGAGTTAGCATCGGTCGCAGTAGTTACCTACATATTACTATGCGTAAAACGAGAACCAGGTCAAGCTCGTGGGGATGAGTCAGCTGTAATCTCGTATTGTGTTTAAACATCAAACATACACATCAACAAATATAAGAAACATAAACAAGGTTACACGTTAGAGACATGTAGCTATTAACCTGAACGCTAGGCCGACGGTCGCTTTCATGAGTACAGATGAGTTATCAAATTATACACAATCCACAGATGTCGAACATATCTAAGAAGATTCCGCCACAACTATATTACATTTTATTATGATGGTGCTAATAACAAATCGCAGTAGCTATTGGCTTTACATCGCACCTACACAGATAGGCCTTATGGCGACGATGGGACTGGAACGGGCTAGGACAGGGAAGGAAGCGGCCGTGGCTTTAATTAAGGTACAGCACCACCATTTGCCTGATGTGAGAATGGGAAACCACGGAAAACCATCTTCTGGGCTGCCGAGAGTGGGGTTCGAACCCACTATCTCCCGAATAATGGATACTGGCCACACTGAAATGAAATGTCGTGTGGCTTTTAGTGCTGGGGGTGTCCGAGGACAAGTTCGACTCGCCAGATGCAGGTCTTTTGATTTGACTCCCGTAGGCGACCTGCGCGTCGTGATGAGGATGAAATGATGATGAAGATGGCACATACACCCAGTTCCCGTGTCAGAAGGTTAAATTTCCGACCCTCCCGGGAATCGAACACGGTACCCCTGTGACCAAAGGCCAGCACGCTAACCATTTAGCCATGGAGTCGGACTTAAACGACTGCAGCTTTCGAGCTCGGTAAATCGCAGCAGATTACGCTACTGCGTGTTGAGATGATGTCGGTAGAATACAGTATACCTGTTAAGACATAAGGATGCAGTAGAAGAAGAGGAAGAAGAAGGTAACGAGAGCCACATAGTCAAGCAGCACACAGCTGAACAAAGTGCACATTAGTGACACAGACATAAGAGTGGCGTGGTCGCGGGAACTACAGTCGCATTCGTAACACACTGTTGTAGAAAAATAATGAACTAACATACAGTACGGGCTCCGTAATTCCAGGTGGACGGTAACAAGACTATCTCGAATAGAAAAGTACGGATTTACGAACGTACACGAAACGCCTGTGAACAACATAATGTACCTATGTTAAACATTACAGTACAACAGTTTAGAAAACAAAAACATACAGATTGCATTAAAAGAAATGTTAAACTTTCTTTTGTAAATTAACAAAACACTCTAGGCAATCTTCTTAAGTTAAATGTTCACTTATAGTTCCTATTTCAGTAATGATGAATATAAAACGATTTTATTAAATATTTATACGTGACGACGACGACGATGATTATGATGATGATGATGATGATGATTGCTGTCTTAATGTCATCGGCCCTTAAAAACGCAAAGTGTCCTCTGTTATAACTCGTAGGGAATAAGAAACAAAATATAAATTGCTGGAAGCCTTTCCCGATAGATTCACGAAGGGCGACCCATGTTCTGTTCTGCCACACGATACACTAGCAGCATATAATGGTATTCGTGGTATTCATACACTGGCATTATTCAAATACTACTACTGATGCTACTACTGCTACTACTACTACTACTACGAAGTAACTCGCGTACTAGTACGGACGATGATTCGCATCTCTGACAGCTGTTATTCAGGTCAAGGTCAGACAGACCGGTTTCATGTAGGGGTGGGGAACCCGTCCAGCCACATTTCCATCGCTAGGAACAACAGACAACCGGCATGTGACAGGTCTAGTGCTTTTGTCGAACTGCTTACGTGGAATATTCTCCCACAGTGCGATTTCAATATCATGGTCTTTTGGGAGTCCAACTCACCGTATGCAGAAACAACCCGTGTTGGCGTGTACGTAAATAAAGTTTATTACGTCAACGAAAGAATGCATGGGATAGAATTTCAAAGTGAGTAGTATCGGAATTGAAATGTCAAAACACATCGAACGTTTTACTTCATACCAGTACGGGACATGTTATAAACATAAATTAATTAAACGTACCTTCCTTTCGTGCTTACAACTGAAGAGAACATGTTTAAATGTAAATGAGAACCTTCTAGCTTACTGCTGATTTTGCAGTGCCTATTCAACGTATCAAAATAAACGTTGCCAGGCTGAGTGGCTCAGACGGTTCAAGCACTGGTTTCATGAACTTAGCAGGCTGGATTCTGGCTCAGTCCGCTGGTATTTGAAGGTGCTCAAATACGACCGCTTCTGATCGGTAGATTTACGGGCACGTTAAAGAATACTTGTGGGCAAAATTCCGACACCGCGCGTCTCCATTGGCACGTGAAGATTTATTATTATTATTATTATTATTATTATTATTATTATTATTATTATTATTATTATTATTATTATTATTATTATTATTATTATTGGGCGAGCTGGCCGTGCGATTAGCTTGCATCTGTCGAAAAGCCACTAACAATATTATTATAAAAACTGTGTTAGTCTATTATTACTGACTATTATGAAAATAAAAGTTAATCGCCCCACTCAAACTTCGTAGATCGTAATCTGTCACAAAACACTAAAGAAAATAGTGAACTTTTAACAGGTCCGAATTATTATTAATATTATAATTGCAGACATGTCTCCGAAATTTCCGAAGCATGTACTTACAAATTGTTTTACGTCGCACCGACACAAATAGGTCTTACGGCGACGATGGGAGAGAAAAGAGATACAAGTGGGAAGGAAGCGTTCGAAGTCTAATAAAGGTACAGTTCCAGCATTTCCCTGATGTGAAAATGGGAAACTACGGAAAACCATCTTCCCGGCTACCGACAGTGGAGTTCGAACCCACTATCACCAGAATACAAGCTCACAGCTGCGCGCCCCTAACCGCACGATCAACTTACTCTAAGCTCCAATGCCGGTCTGCGTAGCTCGGACGATAGAGCGCTGGTCTTCTGATCCCACCTTGGCAGGTTCGATGGCGGCTCAGTTCGGTGGTATTTGAAGGTGCTGAAATACGCCAGTCTCGTGTCTGTGGATTTACTTGCATTTAAAAAAGTACTGCTTTACAAAATTCTGGCAAATCAGCGTCTTCGAAAACCGTGAAAATTAGTTAGTGGAACGTAAAGATAGTAGTAGTAGTAGTAGTAGTAGTAGTAGTAGTAGTAGTAGTAGTAACATTATTATTACGGAAGTTTTAATTAAACGGGTCCGTTACATTACCTATCGGCACTTACTGTCCAGTAATTAGCCTTCTGTCCACCTCTGTGGTACAGTGGTTAGTGTGATTAGCTGCCAACCCCCGGAGGCCCGTGTTCCATTCCCAGCTCCGCCACGAAATTTGAAAAGTGGTACGAGGGCTGGAACGGGGTCCACTAAGCCTCGGGAGGTCAAATGGGTAGAGGTGGTTCGATTCCCACCTCAGCCATCCTGAAAGTGGTTTCCCGTAGTTTCGCACTTCTCCAGGCAAATGCCGCGATGGTACCTAACTTAAGGGCACGGCCGCTTCCTTCCCTCTTCCTTGTCTATCCCTTCCAATCTCCCAATTCCCCCGCAAGGCCTACACAAGACCCCTGTTCAGCATAGAAGGTGAGGCGGCCTGGGCGAGGTACTGGTCATTCTCCCCAGTTGTATCCCCGACCCAATGTCTCACGCTCCAGGACACTGCCCTTCAGGCGGTAGAGGTGGGTTCCCTCGCTGAGTCCGAGGGAAAACCAACCCTGGAAGGTAAACAGATTAGGAAAAGAAGAATAAGCCTTCTATTAGAAATGCCCGGCGGCAATTCCACAGTAGACCGAGCTCGATAGCTGCAGTCGCTTAACTGTGGCCAGTATCCAGTATTCGGGAGATAGCAAATTCGAACCCCACTGTCGGCGGCCCTGAGGATGATTTTCCGTGGTTTCCCATTTTCACACCAGGCAAATGCTGGGGCTGTACCTTAATTAAGGCCACGGCCGCTTCCTTCCCACTCCTGGCCCTTTCCTGTCCCATCGTCGCCATAAGACCTATTTGTGTCGGTGCGACGTAAAGTATCTAGCAAAATCCACAGTAGAAATTTTTTCCTTCGAGCAATGTTCACGCATGGTTGCAACTACGGTTTTTGAAATCTGTCTCATTAATAACAATATGACTGAATACTTACAGCCTTTTCTTTCAGTGTCCACCGTCCTTTCATTGACCTGAAATGTTTATGAATAAGCATAGACAACTCGCATTGTCTATTGTCAGAAATTCATCGTAGACTGTCGCAATAACAGCACAGAAATGTTGCCCTCATTTTTCATTTACTTATTAACTATTTCCTTTCATTTTGTCAGCTTTGATCACTGAGTAATGCCATTGACGTCTTATAAATCACACACAACTACACAATACTTTATTCGCACGTATGTGCTGGTGCGTATCTTCGAGGTCACTGTAAGGATCCTGTATACATTTCACACAGAGTACCCTAGACCGGTTTTCGAGTACAGCAAGTGGCCTGGCACGTGAGTCATACTCTCCTACTTGCCAAGCCTTTAGGGGAAGTGCACAACAACATGTGTTGGCCTGCGATAAGAAACAGGTTCAACAAGCCCTAGACTCTGCTACTGTACTTCCACTACGCGTGGACAGAATGACGTAACCGGCATATCTTGCTACGGCCGTTCAAAACACATTAGGTCCTGAAATATTTGGCTCAGTTATGGGCAAACTAATAGGACAAGATAAAAAGTACATCTATATATATAAAATAACTTGTCCTGACTGACTGACTGACTGACTGACTGATTCATCATCGCAGAGCCAAAACTACTGGACGTAAAGAAGTGAAATTTTGGGGATATATTCATATTAAGATGTAGGTGCTCGCTAAGAGAGGATTTTTGGATATTCCTTCGCTGAGGGGGTGAAAAGAGGGGTGAAATTTTAAAATGAGTGTGTCTATATCTCGAAAGTTTAAAAGTTTACAGATGTAAAAATTGGTATTTAGAATCTTCTTTAAAAATAAGGAAACACGTATTTTTTTGTTTTCAGAAAATCCCAATAGGAGGGGTGAAAAGGGGTGAAAATGAGGAAAATGGGTTGAATGCCCTTAATCAGGATACCAGTACTTATATCTCAGAAACTGAAGATATTACAGACCTCAAAATTGGTACTTTTGATCTCTTTTAAAAATAAAGAAACACGTATTTTTTTGTTTTTGGAAAATCCAATTAATGGGAGGGTGAAAAGGGGGTGAATTTTTAAAATGAGTGAATCTATATCTCCAAACTTTTAAAGTTTGCAGATGTAAAAATAAGTATTTAGAATCTTCATTAAACATAAAGAAACAATTATTTTTTTATTTTCGGGAAATCGCAATAGGAGGGGTGAAAAGGGGTGAAAAAGGGGTTGTATGCCTTTGATGAGGCTACTTATATTTCAGAAATTGAGGATATTACAGACCTGAAAATTGGTGTTTGGGATCTCCTTTCAAAATAAAGAAACACGTATTTTTTTGTTTTTGGAAAATCCAGTTAATGGGGGGTGAAAAGGGGGTGATATTTTAAAATGAGTGTATCTATATCTCAAAACTGTTACAGTTTGTAGATGTAAAAATTGGTATTTAGAATCTCCTTTAAAAATAAAGAAACACGTATTCTTTTGTTTTCGGAAAATCCCAATAGGAAGGGTGTAAAAAGGCGAATAATGAGTTGAATGCCTTTAATGAGGCTACTTATATTTCAGAACCTGAAGATATTACAGACCTGAAAATTGGTATTTGGGATCTACTTTAAATGTAAAGAAACACGTATTTATTCGTTTTTGGAAAATCCAAATATTGAGGGGTGAAAAGGGGGGTGAATTTTTAAAAATGAATGTGTCTACATCTTAAAACTTTAAAATTTACAGATGTAAAAATTGGTAGTTAGAATCTCCTCTAAAAATAAAAGAACACGTATTTTTTTTGTTTCCTGTAAATCCCATTAGGAGGAGTGTAAAAGGGTGAAAAATGGGTTGAATGCCTTTAATGAGGATACATATATCTCAGAAACGGAAGATATTACAGAACTGAAAATTTGTATATGGGATCTCCTTTAAAAATAAAGAAACACGTATTTTTTAGTTTTTGGAAAATCCTATTAATGGCGGTTAAACAGAAGTGACAAATTGGGGTAAATTTTTGAAAGAATATCTTGGAAACGTAAAATGTTACAGACGTAAAAAGTGGGTGTTTGGAATCTCCTGTAAATGTAAAGAAACATAGGTGATTTGTTTTTGGAAACTCCATTTAAGGGGAACCCAAAAAGGGTGAAATTTTAAAATGAGAATTTTTACAGTATATCTAAAAAAACTTAACATGTAACAGAAGTGAAAAATGGTATTTTTATCTCTATTAAACCTAAAGAAACGTGTATTTTTAATTTTCGGAAATACCACTTGGGTGGAGGGGGGGTGAAAGTGACTGAACATGGTGTTGAATTCTTTTAATTAGGCTACTGATATCTTAAAAATGAAGATGTTACAGACGTGAAATTTGATATTTGCAATCTGCTTTAAAAGTAAAGAAACACGTATTCTCGGAAAATCCAATGAAGCGGGGGGAGGGGGTGAAAGAATTGAAAAATTAATTGACTTTAATTGTATGAGAATATATACATCTAATAAAAACTAAAGTTGTTACAGACGTGAAAATTCGTATTTGGATCTCCTTTAAAAACGAAGAAAAACGCGTTTTGGGGGGGAAACCATCTTGGGGGGCGGGAGTGTAAAGGAGTTGAATTCCTTTCATGAGGACACATAAATCAAAAAGTGAAGAAGTTAGAGTCGTGAAAATTGGTATTTAGAAGATCCTTCACTATTAAAGAAACAAGTATTTTTTGCGGAAAAATTCACTTAGGGGGGGGGGGGAGTAGTTTGAAATGAAGTGACAAAAGTAAATTATATTTATGGGGATACTTATATCTCAAAACTGAAGATAATAGACGTGAACATTGGTGTTTGGAATCTCCCTTAAACATAAAGAAACACGCGTTCTTTTAATTTGGGGGGGGGGGGTTGGCAGTAAAAACTAACGGCGGTGGGGTGTAAAAGGAGGTGAGACCAATTGATTTTACTGTTCTTAATGTACTTATAAGGATCCTCCGTTGCTCAGGCGGCAGCGCGCCAGCCTCTCACAGCTGGGGTTCCGTGGTTCAAATCCCGGTCACTCCATGTGACATTCGTGCTGGACAAAACGGAGGCGGGACAGGTTTTTCTCCGGATACTCCGGTTTTCCCTGTCATCATTCATCCCAGCAACACATAATAATAATAATAATAATAATAATAAGAATAACATTAATAATAATAATAATAATAATAATAATAATAATAATAATGTTCCGGACCGTCGTCAAATGTGCGGACCGCGCTGGAAACGGCTCCTGGACGGGTAATGACTTAGAATGCAGTCCGGCCGCGGGTTCAGTGCCGCCAAGGCACCCAATATGACACCACGCCGGATCTCCTGAAGGATTTTATCCAGATTAAAAATGATTAAAATAAAATACGGTCTGGCAAAGATTTACGGACCCAACTGACCGGGAAGAATACCTGACCCTAGCCCGGGAAGTACGAAATCGATTGCTGGAAAGGAAGATTGAAAAATGGGAGGAAACGTGGCGTAATCTAATAGAAAACAAGTCAGATCGGGAATATTGGTGGATTCTCGCTGAAAACATGTCAGACCGCGAATTTCGGCGGATTATATATCTAAAACAATAAGCATTCAATTACAAATTTCAGTATAATACCGTAGCGAAGCACGGGTACCTTGCTAGTAGCATATATTGTGAGATGTCTTTTTCTTTACCGACTAGCTTAATATCTGCACGTATACACCTAACACCCTGTATAATACAGAGACGATCTTGACGGTGAACGGATTGACAGTTGTGGTCAGTTGTGGTTTGGTAGTTGTTGGAAGAGAGTTGTTGGTTTGACATGCCGTAAACCCAGTCCCCATTTTGGAGTGACATGCCTGTACGCAGTTATCCGTTTTTTGTGTTCCAACGTTGTAACCTCTATGTGCTGTGTTGGCAGTTGTTATTAATAATGGCGGCTTTGTTGATATACTACAAGTGAAGTGTTTTTGTTTTGTGATACGGTGATTACGGTTATGTGTGTATTAATTTGTGAATATCTCTAAATAAAAGTATTGTACCAACTAACATCATCTCGTGTGCATCTGTGTGCCTACGGTTTACTACATGTCGAGAACTTAGCTATTTCCTTCGCTAATCTTACATATTTTTTAAATATTTAACTTATAACAGTTCCATGGTGATTTCAATTGGAGGATACGTAGTTCTATGCTGAAGTCAACTGGAGGATATGCGATCCATGGTTTACGAGGACATCACGAACGGATTCTAGGAGTACGAATCACCGCAGGAAGCTATAATTGTAAACGTAATACGAACACTGTTGAAGTAAACCAGAATTTGGTATTTATGCATATTTTCGTGAAGAAACCTCTTCGTGTACCCACTTCAATTGTGTGCCGCACACGCCCTGCGTCTAACTGATCATGTTCCTCAAGCTAGCTTCAAGTGCGGGAATTTCGGGATACATACATACATACATACATACATACATACATACATACACATAAACATGCACGGTATTTACTGACTGGTGAAGTTTTAGAGATATAGTTACATAGATTTAGCAGTTTTAATAAAGAGAGGAAGGATATTCAAGCCCCTTAACCTCCATGGCTAAGTTTACTGCACTCCTAGGCAAGTATTTTCCCCTATTTTCTCACATGACTAAACTTCTGAAGCAAGTTTATCTACACAGTCTCATATTTATCTCTTCAATTTGAGTATTCTCGCTACTGACATGTTTTATACTTCCAGTTGATGATTAGGATATTATAAATCCATTCAGATTCCACTATCATACGTCAAAGTCAGCTCTGAAAGGAAACATAGTAAGGATATTTTCGTCTGGTTGTACACTTCATTCTTATATTACACCGTTGATCGCAACTGTGAGCTCATGGCAGTTATCTTCGTTATTACTTGGTTTGATTTTACGTACAGTACTATAAGGGAATTTTAATAATTACCATCCAGCAGCGTATCCGGAAAAATGCTCACGGGCATTCTGAAAAGGAGGTAGCGACCAATGGTGGAGACTGAGTTGTACGAAATCCAGTGTGGCTTCAGAACGTATAGGAGTTTCGAGGACAGCAAAGTGTGATTGGTTCCTGACTCGCTGACTTTAATTTAAATATATAAAAATCTGAATTAAAATGAAAAATATGAAAATTAATATTCATTAAATAAAATACACAATCGTCGGACCTTGTACTCACACTTAGTTCTTACCTGATTACTTACTCATACGTTATTTGATGGGCGCCAGCTACAACTCAGTGCAGCAATAATAGAATGACAATCTTCAGCATCTCTAGGGTGGGGGTAATAAGCTTACTTTTGACAACATACCATATAGGTTCTGGAAAAATGAGATTGTAGTTTTGTTTCCCCATTAAATTTGAGGTTATATAATTCTACTCTTGAAATTAAACGATAAATTAATTTGACAGAACAAAATATATTCTTGAAGTAATTTCAATAAAAATAGTAAAAACTGCTGCGATAAAAATATAAAATTATGACTTTGCAACTGAAAGAAACTCGGCATTAAATTTAATTCTTGACCGGACATTCAACAATAATACACGAACTTTATCCCTCACTGGTTCACTTGACTGTACCTGCAACACTTTGAGTGTAATTACGACGTATTCCTTTGGATTGGTGTTTACTGTAGATGTATCAAGCCTAATTTGGCGGTGCATACTTTTTGCTTACCTGACGACTAAGTATCCATGTAACTGCTTCTTATCCATCCAGATGACTTCTAGGTAAGTCTGTCCTATATAACTTCATGGCAAGTCTATCCTTCTATGACTTCATGGCAAGCCTTTCCTTCCAACTGCAGTGATCGACCAACTGTGGCATCACTCTCTCAGTGACCAATGACTAATGACTGACTGAGACCTCTCCATCCTTTCGACTGACTCTATAAGACACTGGACCAGCTTATATAGACATTAGCTGACACACCTACGCAATCTCAAGAAATAACTATGATATACAACCACCCTGCTCTAAATGTTACATACAATGGCGAAACTACCCGGGGCAGCCTAGGTAACTCCAAGAAAGTGAGCTCACCGCTAAATGCACACAATGACGTAGCAATGACTCGGCAGTTACACCAGCAGTATTGCAACACGTGCGTTGTAATGTCAAAACTTGTTACAAAGCAGATACTTATATGATATTATGTAGCGAGTCTTACTTTACATGGTTAAATGCTAATATTTACACACATATATACACAATTTAACTACAATCACTCAAGCGACAATCATTGCTCAATTGAATTGAAAAATAATAATAATTACAATAATAGTAATCTCACGGGTAAAATAATAATAATAGTAATAATAATAATAATAATAATAATAATAATAATAATAATAATAATAATAATAATAATAAAACTAATAAAAATACAGATATCATCTTGTAACGAAACTCTTTTAGCCGCACTGGGGGACTATGAGATGGAGGGCAGAAATCAAAGACATTTATGTTGACAATCAGATCACATGGAGAATTGATGGTATAATGAGTTCTTGGTTCACAGTAGTTACAGGAGTTGGACCAGGTTGTATTCTTTCACATTTATTGTTCATAGTATAAATGGACCGTTGACTGATAGGTATAAAATGGCGGGAAGGAGTCAACCAGTGCATGGTTAGTAATTAATCTGGTCTATTCCGATGACTTGGTGCAAGTGACATGCTGTGCTGAAAGCCATCTTGGAGTTGTAAAATATGGGCTGCGATTATGATATAAAAAATAACATTTCCAGGACTGAAGTGGTCCCAGCAGGAGAGAAACTTATAAGAGGATTAATGCCTCGTAGGGAATACGGAAAGAGGAGAGGGGAACTTTTCATGTACTTAAAATGCGTATTATACCAGGATGATAGCAGAGCAAGTGAAATGGAATTAAGGTTTAATAAAGTTAATGCAGTGAGCACTCTATTACAATCAGCGATATTCTGTAAGAACAAATTCAGCTGCCAGATGAAAGAGTTCTTACACAAGTCTGTTTTCAGACTTATTTCCTGTACGAGAGTGAATGTTGGGTGAACTCTGTACGCCAACTTGGAAGTAGTGGACATGAAAACAGCTAGAATGACTGCAGGTAAAAGCATGTGGACACAATGGCAGAAGGGTAGTATGAATGAGGAGATAAACGCCAAGTTAGGTAGATATTCGATGTATGAAGCTGTGCTTAGGCCTATAAACGGGCTTCGGTGATGGCTCACGTGAGGTGAATGGAAGAAAATTAGTTACCGGTGATAGTAGCAGACAGAATTGAATGTGAGGTTGGGAATACAAAACTGGAACTAGTAGACCATTTCAAGTACTTATAATGTGTATTCTACAACGATCGTGGTATAAGCCTAGTAAGTGAGATTCAATTAAGGTGCTGCAAATCGAATGCAGTGAACTTGCAGTTGCTATCAACAGTATTTTGTAAGAAAGAAGTCAGCACTCGGACGAAACTCTCTTTACACCGGGCTGATTTCGGACCAATTCTGTAGTACTGGAGTGAAATCTGGGTGGACTCATGATATCTTATTCATAATCTAGAAGCAATTGACATGGAAATAGGGACAGTTTAGGTGGTAAAAGAAGGTTGGAACAATGTGAGGAGGGTACTCGGAATGAAGAGATAAAGGTCAAGTTCATGTGAGGCGAATGGGAGAGCAAAGGTTACGTATGAGAATAATGGGCTCGGTTATGGTGGGAAAGGAAAGTATAGAGGAAACAAAACGACGATATTTATAACTCAGTTTCTGGTGATTTAAAGATGAGAGATAGGGAACTGAACGAGGCCTCAGAGCTAGTTACCAAGACAAAGTCACAGAGGCTTGAACACGGAATACGGAAAGGCATAATAGTCTACACTGAAGATATTTGTAGAGATGTAGTTTGAAAGTCGTCCTGTAAATCTGCTGGGATTAATTTGCTGATCACATTCCACAGTGAACTAAGAGAAAAAAATTCGACATAATGTTATAGTGAATACTAAAGTCTGTGTTCTAGAACGGTCTAACGTTACCACTAACGAAGTGGATGTGACGCCATAAAATTGCTCATCCTGAATTTACTCTGCCAAACAAGCAGGCTTCTTATAGGAAATGTCCCACTAGCAAGGAGCATGAATCCATCCAGTGTGTTGGTAGAAGCAGCGGAGGATGTTCTGATTTACTTCAGTTGTGGCACCTCATACTTTTATGAAGAAGAAGCATGTACAATTGGAGCCAAGTTTCACAGTGTATTTACAGTGGTGATTGTTGGATTCAGTAAACGTGAAAGGTTTAGTTCAAGCTTATGATAGTTATTCATTTGCCAAAGTGGACCATAAGTTGTAGTTCTACTCAGTCTCAATTAAGATTTTTTTTATTTTTTTATTTTACGATTTGCTTTACATCAAAACAACGCAGATAGGTCCCATGGCGACGATGGGATAGGAAAAGGGCTAGGAATGGGAAGGAAGCGGAAGTGCCCTTAATTAATGTACAGCCCCGGCAGTTGCTTGATGTGAAAATTGAAACCCATGGAAACCCATCTTCAGGGCTGCCGACAATGGGATTCGAACCCACTGACTCCCGAATGCAAGTTCACGGCGTAAACCATTTCCCAGTCGCTACATTGGGGATTCTTTAGATATGACTACAGTTTAAGCTGAAATATGATTTTCAAGGGTATAATCTGCAATTTGATTTATTTTGTTCATTTTTAAGTAATGTATAAGTGTTAATCAAGAATGGACATGTTCATAATTTAATGTTAGCCAAATGTATTTCGTACGTCAGCAAGAACCGTATCCCATCAAGCATAAGTAAGAAGTAAATGGTGCAGCGTGCTTCCCGAAAGAGTAAATGCAGGTGCATAACAGCACAAACTGACGGTAAAAAATACTAGAAACAGGTGTTTCATACGGATTTTTAAATTTAACATAAAGCTTATCCCCTGCTTGTAGTAATAGGCGACGATAAGAGATCCAAAGAGCTCTTAACTTGGGAGCGTGGCTTGGGAACCACGTGGCTCTTATCTGAGTCCTGGAATTGCTTCCATTTGCTTGTGTCAGTACCCTCACTGATATCTATCCTAACAGACCTCCCTTATTCTTTTCCGACCCAGACGGTGTTATAATATTTGAAACCCTTATCTTTCTTTGGCCGATACCTTCACTTTTCGAATCACTTATATTTTCCCCTACGATTACTCTTAAAAGAGGATAGTTGCTCAGTTATATTTCTCCTTAAAACAAAATTCCACCACCACCACCACCACCCTATTCCACCTGCACACTACTTCAGCGTAAAACATTTGCCACGCTAAACGGCTGTGACGCACCAAAGTCCCAATGAACGCACTACAGTAGTCAGAGCGCGAGGCAGTCATGTATCACCAGCTTCTGAACCAATAATAAGTTAAAAAACAATTTTTACTACTAGCTTCAGGAAAGAGTGCTGATTTAAATGCATAATTATTTTTTGTAAAAAAATTAAATAATTGTACATATAAAATATGGACAAGTAAATTTAAATCAGAAAATTGTGTAGACTGTTGGAAAACTCAGTAAAGAGGATTTTGTTCGTTAATAAAGAAAGGCCCATTAATCAGTAACTGATGGGGTTTCTCAACCGTATTCACTAGCCTCTAGCAATGTTTGTGTAGAGGATATGCAACAGCGTTGGTTGAATGTTTAACTCACGTGACATTTCCTCTAGATTTAGGTTCTACTACTAGATAATAAGTTCGTGAACTGGCGCTTACATTGTAGGTAACACGGCGTACACTCATATACTACAGCAAATAACTTCTTGGACTGGCTCTTACTGTGCAGGCAACTCTGGGTAGGTCTATGTAAGTACCACAGTCAAACTGTTCGCGGACTAACGCTAACAGTTCAAGGATCTCATAGTCTTTTGACCTATATTTACTCGTAGTTGTCTCGTCGTGGTGATCCGGGAGATTTCGAATTCATCATCTCAAACGTTTCGCAAGCATATTTGACTATTTATTTCGCAGAACTTGAAATTTTTAAGTTGCTCAAACGTTGATGACTTAACAGGAAGACAGTTGGGAAAGTTCGCCGTAATTTTCATACTATGGTGGGATTTCATTTCCGAAACCAGTTCTAACAAAGAAATCTGGTTTTTGCAGATTTAGACTGTGTTTTCATTACTTAATTGTACTGTGGGAGATCAGAACTGTTCTTAAGTATGGCTTTGTTATTTTATGAAGACTGTGGATCACCGAGTATATCCTCTTTTAATTTTTAATTGCGTATCCATTTTACCTGCATTCGTTCGTAATATATCATCAAGATGGCAAGATACAGGCAACGTTAACAGAAGCAGGTGTTCTCTAGATAACACCCATCCCAGTCCTACTCCGATGAATCCTACTCTGGCAGTCACACCTGGGACCTTCCTGTTGTATGGCTTACAAGACATAAATTAACTTTAAGAGCAATTCTGCTTCGTTGCTTGCAGTCCTTTAAATTAGTGGGAGATATGATATATGTGAAGAGGGGTATTGGTGCAATTACCGTGCGAGAAGCAGAATTTCCCCGCAGCGTGTCTATGTAATATAAGAGTTAGAGGGAAATACAACACGACCAGGAAGACATAGTCCCCCTGTGGATGGGGGTGGTATAAAACATCCACAGTATTCCTTGTCTGTCGAAAAATGCGACTGAATTAGGATCACAGAGACTCCTGTGTTGGGAGCTTGGGTTTGTGACCACGGCAACCCTAGCTGAGTCTGCATTGCTTCCAGGCTTTTCAGTTTCACTCTCCTGTCTGACATCCCTTGGTCAGCTTATGTTCTTTCTCGTCCCCGACAGTGTTTGGCTTGGGAGAACTAATGTGCCTTTCATATTCATGACTTAATAATAAGAATAACAATTATAATACTAAAATAATAACACTGTTATTTACTTTACGACCCACTAACTTCTTTTTCGGTTCCCGGACACGCTGAGGTGGTGGAATTTAGTCCCACAGAAGTTATTTTCCGTATCAGTAAATCTACTGACACGAGGCTGAGGTATCTGAGCACCTTTAAATACCATCGGACTGAGCCAGAATCGAACCTGCCACGTTGCGGTCAGAAGCCCAGCACCTCAACCGTCTGAGCTACTCTGTCCGGCTTCACGACTTTCATTGGTCCATTATTTCTCCTGTTGATCTTTCATTATTTGAACGGTTGGAGCTTTAACTGTATCCTTTCTGATTATTGTTGAAACAGGATGGCAGGATGACACGCTAGTTGCACGTTCTCTTAAAACAGTGATCACCACCATCTCCAGAAAGACAACGGAACAGAACAGTATTTCGTTTCACTGTTATCACTGACACATTTAAGAATATTATCATCTTCTCATAATATCACCGGAAAAACAGCTTCTTCTTCTTCTTCTTCTTCTTCTTCTTATTATTATTATTATTATTGTCCTCCTTATACTGTTCCTTCTAATTCCATCGCTTTTCCCATTCCCTGGATGGGTTGCGAGTATGAAATGTGTAATAAACATGGACATGGTCCTGCATTACAACTGAATGCTAAAACTGACGAGAACTCTCTTTGGAGGGATGAATACACTATTCGATGTTTTTTAAATTTTTTTTTTAGCTATTGGCTTTACGTCGCACCGACACAGTAGGTCTTATAGGCGATGATGGGACAGGAAAGGGCTAGGAGTGGGAAGGAAGTGGCCATGGCCTTAATTAAGGTACATCCCCAACATTTGCCTGATGTGAAAATGGGATACCATGGAAAACCATCTTCAGGGCTGCCGACAGTGGGGTTCGAACCCACTATGTCCCGAACACTGGATACTGGCCGCACTTAAGTGACTGCAGCTATCGAGATCGGTTCCGATGTTTGTGTGGTGATTGGCAGTTAGGTGGGTTTTCTAAATCAAGAAGAATGAATTACGACAAACATTAATTCCCAGTCCCAAAGGAGACGAATTAACAACACATAGTTAAAATCCTTGACCTGGCCTCGATTCAAACCCGAAACCCTCTAAAATGAGGGCTACAGCACTGATATTTGAAAACAGAATTCAATCCGAAGGAAAACTAGATTGTCTAAGGCGAAAAAAATTACAGTAACCCAGTGTTCGGAACTTCAACTTCAGGCCACTGCTCTCTTTGAATGATTACGTTAGACCAATGTTTTTCAAATATTGGGCGTAACCCTTGTAGTGACGGGAGTGTGCAGCATTCCTCACTACAGTTAAACATTGAAACTTGCCTAAATACAATAAATTGAATTATTATTTTGAGAAATAGTTTTGAAATGATTTTATGAACTTAATGGTTTAAGAAATCGATATAAAATGTTCCAGAGTCATAATCTACGAATGTAAATGAACAAAAATAAGTCAATAAAGTAAGTAGTTGGTCTTCATTTAAAAGAAATGCTAAGTAATGTATAAGATCTTCAGATGTTTTGGTTGCAGATCGGAAATTTTCCTAATTTGATTTTAAAATCACTGAAGAAGCTGATTTCTTACGCAATGTGAGACAGAGTTCTCTAGATTGGTGGCAATCAAGTCAAAGTATTGTTCAAGAATAAATAATGGGCTCTCTGCTATAACAAAGCAAGTGAGCTGCTGACTGTTGCACGAACAATAACTCACGTATGTGATGCAAAGTGTTGTGTATGGTTTCAGAGGTTTCTGTAACCCTCACTAGATGGCGTTTGTATCCTTGATAGCTGCAATATGGATATCTTGGATTTGAATATTGAAACATTATGAGAACAATTGAAATAGTGTTCAACTTAAATACAAAGCACTACACCTTGTTTATTTTTTTATACTTTTGTTTTAAATTCTTCCTCCAGCTGTAAATTACCAGAAGACAGTGAATACTGATCAAAAAGGAAATCGTTTGTAAATAACTCAAAAAGTAAAAATGATTGCGAAATTAGACGTACAGCTTTAAACGATTCCAAACGCTATTCGGGAAGTTAAAAACTACAAATTGTGAGTGTATCTAATAGAAAAAATTAATATTTTACGCGTTGGCCGGCAAAAAACGCAATATTCAACAACAATGTACTGTATTTACTCTTTTACTCAATCCACTGAATAATCACTGTCTTTGCGTACAATGTACAGACTTAAAAGATTCAAAAAATCGCATTCTCCAAAAGTATTGATTAATTACAAATAGATTAAAATGACCAAAGGCGTTTAAAAATTTCCACTTCGAATTCATCCTTTTCTTTCACAAGTTGTCGGTTTCCTCTCATGATAAAAGGCTTCCATGTTTCAACATTGCTCAGAATGAGCACTGGAACCGTTGTTGTCAGTTACATCATGTAGCCGTTCACGCACGCTTCTAATGATGTAGAATGAGCTCTCATTCTTCCTCTAGTATCTCTGGAAATTACATTTATGGAGGATGTTGACGCATTCTGTGCAATGGGATTCATGTCAGAGCTTTTTACGGCCAGTCAAACCTCCAAATACGGTGTAGAGGAAGTTCTTTTTTTGACACAGATAGGTCTTATGGAGACAATGGGATAAGAATGGTTTAGGAATGGGAAGGAAGCGGCCGTGGCCTTAATTAAGGTACAGCCCCAGCATTTGCCTGGTGTGAAAATGGGAAAACACGGAAAACCATCTTCAGGGATGCCGACAGTGGAGCTCGTTCACACTATCTTCCGGATGCAAGCTCACAGCTGCGCCCTCTAACGGCACGGCCAACTCGCCCGGTGTACAGAGGAAGTCTGTGACACATTGGACCACGTGAGATGGTGTAGAGCCCGAATACTATCTGATGGCATAAAGCCTTTATTACTCACTGAATGAGTTTGGTATGAGAACGAGTCCATTTGCTGTAGAGTGAGTGAGATGTGAAGAACGTTCACTTCGCTAGTTGCTACGGAAGTGTTCACATCGGCTCCTGGTAATTGAATGGTCTTGTCCGAGCTTCTCTTCTGTTTTCAGCAGGCCAGAATGATGGCGACTACGTTAGTGACACAAGACGTCATTTCGCTCCCAGTAACACAGCAGTAGTTATCGCCAACATTATTTTCCTTCTCCTTTCCCTTACAAGCTCGTGGCTTCGCGCAGGTGTGTACCAATCTATCATCATTTATGAGAATGAATACCTTCCCAGTACATATGGAAAAGGACACAACTTGTTTTATAATAACTTCTTCTATGTGTCCGTGGGCTGTAAGGTGTCTTTTATCAATGAAGATGAACTCTGTGGGATCAGGCAGATTAATTCCTCCTCACATCACGACAGAACCACCACGAAATGGCGTACTAGAAAAAATCGCTCTCCTGGACTCCTCCTAGCTCTTTCTCTTTCATCCGGAGATCTTAGGGTAAAACGAGATTCGTCTAAGAATATTCCACAGCGCCACTTCTCCATTGTCGACTCCTGATGCTGATGCAAAAATTGAAGACGGTCTGCCCAGTGCTGTCTTGTCGGCAATGCGCCAGTGAAGAGATTTGCTTCTCCTTATAGTCCGTTCACTTATATTCTGGGATTATTGGAGCCGATTTCTCACTTCAACGGCAGTAGTACATCGATACCATAAGACCTGACGAGTTTCTCTCGCTGGAGCTGACCTGTTCCGACCTGATCAGGCCTCCTAGTTTATGAATATGTCCCTCTCCACTATTCAACATATGCTGGAATTCGTGGGTCCTACGCGATATGACCGTTAATTCTACCATTCCCAACCAGCGTTACTGCTCTTGTGACATCCTCGGTACTTAAATGTATCTTTACTTATCTAACTATCTTATAAAACGTATAAGAACTCTGTGAAACCTATAATTTCATCGCGCACAGAATGCTGATAAACAATAATTAATCCATTTTTACAATCTGCTTTTAGGTCCCACCAACACAGATAGATCTTATCGCGACGATGTGATAGGAAAGGTCTAGGAGTGGGAAGGAAATAGACGTGTCCTTCATTATGGTGCCTGGTGTGATACAATGAATCAAAGAAACACCTTCTAGTTCTTCTTCTTTTTAGCATCCCTGTTCGCCTCTGACGTTGGTGATCAAACATCGCTGTTCTGGCTTTATCCATTCCAATTCGGAACAGTTCTGCAGATGTTTTTTTGACCAAGGATTTAAGATTGTAGAGCCAGGAGATTCTTCTTCGCCCTGGAGATCTTTTTCCTTATATTCTTCTTTGCAGGATAAGTTGAAGCAGCTCATGTCTTTTCTGATTTCTCACGATGTGTCCAAAATATTGTAGTTTACGACACTTGACACCAATGACCATTAAGTCGTATTCCACTGAGACCGAAAACTTCATTGCAGAAATAATGGCTCAGGATCGTAACAAACTCTAACAATATGTTGAACGAAACTGCGTGCAACAGGCATCAAAAACACTGCTAATTCAGTAGAATAGGTAAAACAATAAATGTAATGTCATGTTTGTTGATAGTTTGTTAGCAAAATAAACATTTAAAAAACAAGTGTAGTATTACTTATTTACCAAAACAGTGTAAATAATAATTATATTTTCCAAACAAAACCCTTTTGGTGCTATCATCATTAAATATTCCAAATGGAGTTTGTTCATTATTTTTCCAGAAATCCATCGAAGGCTAAACTTCGTTTCACACAGTTTCTCTATTCTTGTTCAAGTTAATTTTTAACAAAAACTCAAAAAATGTTAAGTTTTAAGTAAAATTTCTAAAAAAGTGTTTGAAATATAGACTCTAATTTTGTCTAACTTTTCTGTCATTTTACTTGAGTCTAACAAATAAAAACCAATTTGCTTATCTACACCACCTATTGGTAATTTTAAAGGCAGGACTAAATTTCAGCTTTTTATGTCCAGCAGTTCCTGAAGAATAGGAACATTCATTTACGCAACAGTAGTACGGCATCGAGTGAATGAGATTTATGGTTGAAAGTGAGCATTAAAACTTAGTAACGCGTGGTCTTTTAAATATTTTGACGTCTAAATACGCACGTAACATAATGAAACCGCATACCATTTTGGTCAGAGAACATATGAAAATACAAATGTTTTAAAAAAAGAAGCATATTTTATATTTATTTTCAGGTTCAGTTCATTCAACACTTACAGTAAGTTAGCTTACCAAGATACAACATCCCTCCTCCCAATGAGCAGTGGAATTTTTATAGTGTGGGTGGGTTGCCTTAAGTCACAATAACAGGGTTGGCGCATATCATTTGGGGAAACGTATGTAAATATCTATTGTACCTTTTAAACTTTTGAATTTTAACTTGTATCAAGGAAACCTGCAGTAGTACCAAAAATATAGACTGTGAACTTAACTGAAATCTCCCCAGGTCAGAAGGTGACAAGACAAGGACGTTTTTCTAATGAAATAAGATGATTTTTCAACTCCTCCTCGGTCCTTAAAGTGAGAACTACTTTAAACCTTTAAACTCTTGTAGAGGAGTTAAGCATACGAGTTCGTACAAGGAAAGAGACTTCTACAAAAGAGGACGTTGACATGAAAAGACTGACTTCAAGCGTTTCGGAAAAGTTAGTTAGCTACACGACACTGGTCTTGTAGCTGAAGAGAGTGAAGAAGATGGCACCATGTGCATTTATTGCTCAAACGCTGTGCAGGAAACGACATTGAGGAGGGGAAGGGGGTCTAGTATATTAAAGTCCAATCAGTCGATGCACAAGGAACGCGCCGTCATTGAACCTTGGAATAAAAAATCTGTGTGTGGCTCTTGTCGTTAGATACCTATAGTTGTTCTTACAAGAGATAATACGAACAACCGTTCGACTTTACAAAATAGTTTCTTTAATTAACTCCGTGTATTTATATCGTTATTTCTAATATCGTATTATTTCTTCTTCTTCTTCTTCTTCTTCTTCTTCTTCATCTGTTTACCCTCCAGGGTTGGCTTTTCCCTCGGACTCAGCGAGGGATCCCACATCTACCAACTCAAGGTCAGTGTTCTGGAGCTTCAGACACTAAGTCGGGGATACAGCTGGGGAGGATGACCAGTACCTCACCCAGGCGGCCTCACCTGCTATGCTGAACAGGGGCCTTGTCGGGCGATGGGAAGATTGGAAGGGATAGACAAGGAGGAGGGAAGGAAGCGGCCGTGGTCTTATGTTAGGTACCAACCCGGAATTTTCCTGGAGAGAAGTGGGAAACCACGGAAAACCACTTTCAGGATGGCTGACGTGGGAATCGAACCCACCTCTACTCAGTTGGCCTCCCGAGGCTGAGTGGACCCCGTTCCAGCTCTCGTACCACTTTTCAAATTTCGTGGCAAAGCCGGGAATCGAACTCGGGTCTCCAGGGATGGCAGCTAATCACACTAACCACTACACCACAGAGGCGGACACCGTAATATTTATTTATTTATTTTTGTTTTACGAAAGCCCAAAATTAAGTTCAATGATTCCGTACAATAATCAGCAGTGTCCAACTCTGTGGTGTAGTGGTTAGTGTGATTAGCTGCCACCCCCGGAGGCCCGGGTTTGATTCCCTGCTCGGCTATAACATTTGAAAAGTGGTGCGAGTACTGGAACTGGGTCCACTCAGCCTCGAAAGGTTAACTGATTAGAAGGCATTAGATTCCCACCTCAACCATCCTCGAAGTAGTTTTTGTGGTTTCCCACTTCTTCTCCAGGCAAATACCCAACTGAACACCGCGGCCTCTTCCTTGCCTATCCTTTCCAAACTTCCCATCAACCACAATAACCCTGTTCAGCATAGAAGGTCCTCCTCTCCAGTTATATCTCCGACCAAATGTTCCACCCTCCAGGACACTGCTCTTGAGGAGGTAAAGGTGGGATCCATTTCTGAGTCCTGGGGAGAAACCAATACTAAGTAATAAAATAAGAACCACTTGTCCCACTCTGGTGGGCGCTTTTGCCCAACTAGTAGGGGCAAGTGAGTCCACGTATTTAACATTGTTATTTTATGTCGAGTATATATATTATTGACTTATTTTTATTGGTACGTGTGATTAAAGAAGTCCTTCTTCTTCTGCTGTGAATCTGTCTTGAGACAGGTATCAACTGGATATTTTCCTTGATCATCTGTTCTGAGCATCTTGTTTCCGTGGTTCATAGTTTCTACCTTGCTTGATATCTGTTAATATTCTAAACCTTCTTCTTCCTTTTTGTTCTTCTTCCATATATTTTCCCCTCAATCACCCTCTGTTGAAGGCAATTTCCATGCAGTATATGACCCAACCAGGATAGTTTCCCCTACCTTATCGCTTTCATCACGTGTCTATTCTCCCCTACTCTTCTTAGCATTTCATCATTTCTCACTTTATCTGTACACGTCATTTTTTCCATTCTTCCCAACAACCACATTTTAAAACTTTACAGATACTTCGTATCTTTCTTTCTTTAGCTATATTTAATGTATTTATAATGTCAGGCTCTTTGGCTAAACGGTCAGATTCAGACATCCCTAGGTTTTATTTCCGATCGGGTGGAGATTTTAACTTCAAATGGTTAATTACCTCGAGGACTGAATGTTTGTAATGTCCCCAACATCCCTACAACTCACACACCACACACAACTCTATCCTCCACTACAAGAAGACGCAATTTCTTATACATGGCAGATGCCTCACACCCCTCATCATTTCGCAAACCTTGTATGTCTCGAATCAGATTAAATAAATAAATATAATACTGTGTATTTATAATCATTCTGGTCATTATGACTTCGTTTTCGTTAAGGAGACTCACTATCCCCTCTCCTCCCTACTACATTATTAATGAGTATAAAAGACACATCTTCGTAATTCAAAACACCGAATAAGACTGATAGCAAGACTACGATAAACTACCCAAGCTCCTTGAATTGAGGAAGGTTTCTGTCTGAATTGCTGTATCGAATTCCAATATCAGAAGGGCTTTTCTCTGTCGGCTGAGGAGACGAATAGTGACGACTGGAGGCGTGAGAGGGAAGTTTGGGGGAGGAGGGAAAAAAGAAAATCAAACCATTTTATTCATGGCACGTTTAAGCTGTAAGGTGTTGTGCTCGAGGCCACTTTGTTCGCAAACCACGTGGGAACTCAGTCCAGATGTAGCGCTGCTGAACACATACACAGAGAACTTCAGCGGTCACTAAGTCAGGGGATTGGGAGATGGAGAAACATTCTAAGAATAACAATCACCGTGAAGTGGAATATTGATACTAGAGACGTGAACCGATTTTTTAAACTTATTCCTCTCTTATGAATTTAAATAATGCCCTGTCCTTGAGAAGGTCATTTCGTTTATAATATCCCAAAAAGGAAAGAGCGTTATAATTTCCTTCCATGAGTAAACCACAAAATTGTGCTTTTATCTCAGCTCCTAATGGTCGGATTTCAATTTTCTGTCATTACATAGACACTCAGTAGTAAATACTTTCCTTCAAATTGGGCTAGCGTCAGGAAGAACATTCATCCGTAAAACTAGTCCAGATCCACATGCATACACTATATTTTCGGAAGCAATTTATTAATTTGAGTATGGCGGGTTGAGTTGCTCAGATGGTTAAGGCGCTGGCTTTCTGAGCCCAAGTTGACAGGTTCTATCCTGACTCAGTCCGGTGATATTTCAAGGTGCTCAGATATGTCCAACCGGTTTCGGTAGATTTACGGGCATGTAAAAGAACTCTCGCAGGGCAAAATTCCGGCATTTCAGCGTAGCGTCTCCGAAAACCTAAAAAGTAGTTAGTGGGACGTAAAGAGCAATAACCTTATTATTATTATTATTATTAATATTGTTATTATAATTATTAATTTTATTATTAATAAAATTATCATTATTGTTATATAAATAGGGTGTTTTATTCGCAACAACAATGGCAATGAAGGGACTATAAATCACTGAAAGTGAATATTGAGAACAATGTAGGGACCAGCTGTTGACGGAGAGCGAGATATAAGGTCCCCCATACACGTACAGTTTCGTCTTCAGTTTGAACTGTCAGGCCGAATCGAGACTGTTCTACGTGTCCCAGCTCCCCGCCACATGTCCTCTTGTAATCGGGTTGCAAGAAATACAAGTGTATCTGAAAGGCTATTTAGTATAGATGTCCGACTCGTTGGCTGAACGGTCAGCGTACTGGCCTTTGGTTCAGAGGGTCCCGGGTTCGATTCCCGGCCGGGTCGGGGATTTTAACCTTAATTGGTTAATTCCAATGGCACGGGGGCTGGGTGTATGTGTTGTCTTCATCATCATTTCATCCTCATCACGACGCGCAGGTAGCCTACGGGCGTCAAATAGAAAGACCTGCACCTGGCGAGTCGAACCCGTCCTGGGATATTCCGGCACTAAAAGCCATACGCCATTTAGTATAGATGAACTTACTCAACCGAGATCGATAATTGCAGTCGTTTAAGTGCGGACAGTATCCAGTATTCCGGAGATAGTGGGTTCGAACTCCACAGTCGGCAGCTCTGAAGATGGTTTTCTGTGGTTTTCCATTTTCACACCAGGGACTGCACCTTATTTAAAGCCACGGCCGTTTCCTTCCCACTCCAAGCCCTTTTCTGTCTCACCGTCACCATAAGACCTATCTGTGTTGGTGCGACGTAAAGCAACTTGTAAGAAAATGAACCTACTCTTTACTTTTTTACTTCCTACTACGAAGGGACATCTCTGTTAGCTTGACTGCAATGCGGGAGAAAGACAGTATTCCAGTATCCAAGTGGAGACTAGACTGCCGGTATGCCGTGATTCCCCCATACCCGTCAGTTGCGCCTGTCAAGCGCCACGGCCTGCAGTTAGAACTGACGGTATTCTCACAGTTCAAGCAGTCCGAACATGTCAGTTTTGCTTGTATGTCTTCAACGGGGTCCTAAGACCTCGCAATAAAGAACTAAACACACGTGTAAACAAGAACGGACAAGATTATAAAATGATGAACTTCTTTCTGTGGACACCTTCAAAATAATTGGTCATATACCAAATCGAAACAAGTTCCTTAAAAAACCTTTTCTTAGGTGTTCTTCTAACGCTCACGCAGCTAGCTACAAATGTATGTATGTATGTATGTATGTATGTATGTATGTATGTATGTATGTATGTATGTATGTATGTATGTATGCTTCAACTAGAAAGTTTTGTGGGGCCGATGACCTTCGATGTTAGGCCCCTTTAAACAACAAGCATCATCATCATCATCAGAAAGTTTTGCGGTCCTAGGTAAAAAATCAGAATAAGACTTGACGCCACGCCTTGGAATGCAGTCTCTGATCTCTGATCGCCATCTCCTTTAGTATTTGTCATTCATAACACCACATCACATTCAAATCTCGGTCACTCCATGTGAGATTTGTGCTGGATAAAGCGGAGTCTTGGCAAGTATTTATACGAGTACTCTGGGTTTTCCCTGCCATCCTTCATTCCCCCACACTCTCCCATATCATTTCATCTGTCAGTCATTAATCATTGCCCCAGAGGAGAGCTACAGAATTCGGCAGCCAGCACAATTGCGACGAAGACCGCTAGATGGGGGCTAATATCATTCCTGCTCTGGTCGAATGACTGGAAACAAGCTATGGATTTTCATTTTTAATACCACACCACAGTTGGGAGAGATACACAGTAATACCACTAATAAGCTGACAGATGCGGTTTACATCAGGAAAAGGCTTATAGTTTACAGATAGATTTTCAAACTAAACAATCAATAAAACTCAGTGGAGAGAGTTATTGTCTAAAGTAATATTTATATAATTAAAGAGTAATTAATGTTGTTAAAAAATTCAGACTTCTTGAAGTAATCTACATCAGGCAAATGTTGTATTGAACGATATTATCATGCGGCAGTTGTGTGGACGTTGGGTGGAAATTACAGGAAGGACCTTAATCACATGGGAGTCCTACCAGCTGTTATTTGCGAAAGAAGCGGACTTTGTTAGTGGCGAGTCGCAAACTCGAACAGTCCTCGAGTATATTTCTGAGGACGGGATCTTCCTGAAGTAAAGAGTCCATCGCCGTGTTCTGTGTTACAGTGAGTCGTATAACAAGAAACGAGAGAAGGTTTCTTGGTAAGATCAGCTAATAAAACATTAATGTACGCGGACGGTTCGTGACTAATACCTTACATCTCACTATGTCCTCAGGCAACATATAACTTTTCACCTGTGTAAATGGATACAAATTGCGGACAGAGGTAGTTTTACGGCCTACCTTGAACTGTACAATCAATTAAAAACACATACCAGTGATGCCTTGTTTATTTTACGTGGGCCCTCCCCATCACATTACCACAAACTTCAGGAGTACCTCTGGCTCAATCTCAAAGAGGGTAGGCAACTAACAGTCACAACCGGGCATCGGAGTATGCCGCAGACCCGTCTCGACGCGGTATACCGGCCGAAGAAGACCGAGCATCCTAGCACCACTCCTCGCAAGAAGCTCGCCAATAAGTCTACCAGCGTCACGCCAGTCACCCAGTCGACCCGCACTACGCAAAGTACCGATAGTGTGGACACTATTGCAGACATTCTCCAACAAGTTCAAGTCAGCGAAGACATGTCACAGAACAACATCGGGGTGTTGACTACAGCCATTCAAGCCTTGGCCTACCGTTTCAAGGATGTGGAAGCCAGAATGGACTTTTTTAGAAGACGAACAGCCCGCCTACGACGGCGGGTACGGACGACCGGGACCCACACCACAACGACGACATACCGTGGCGCAAGTTGCAGGCTCCAAACTACGAAAAAGGATTACCGCTTCCACCGGATCAGAAGGTCCACCAGATCGCCCTCGCCTTAAAGGACCAACTCGCCGTCGTTTCCACACTCTGGGCCATCAGTGCTTGGCCACACCTCGACCTAGCACAGAAGAAATACTTCTTCAACAGGGCCAACTTGGCCATGGCTCAGGGGTGGGACGTCGCTGTGCAAGTGGACCGTGCCACCGGCGACCAGGTCGCAGTTCTCCCCGAAGACTTCACGTACACACCGACGCCACGCCCGACAGCGGTCTTCTGAGGGGCCACCTCTACCAGGCCGGGACGAGAACGCGGATCACGCGGGGCGAGGCGAAAAGTCGACAAGACATAGTGCGCCCTTTAGCTGCAGGACAACGGCGGACCTCGCCCCGCCGGCTCCTGCGCCAAACCACTCTTCCAGCCATCCAGCGGTCTCCCACTGGGTTACCCCCAGATATGTGACAGTGTGTGGAGCCCCTCTCGGAGGGTGAGTCAGTGAATTTGGTGACTGTATCTTCGTTCGCAAGGAATAGTTTTGTTCCAGGAATCTGGATGGTGATATATGTGTGTATATATATTCGGTTTTTACTTTATGTCTTTTGTTTCTTTTTCTTTGTATTGTTCGCCCCTTGAGGGTATGCACTATCATGTCCTGTACAATTATATAAAATAATAAAATAGCAGGGGGGCGCATCCTTCAGGGGCCCCTTCGCTGCCCTCTCGAGGCTAACGCCTGTGCTGTCTCACTTACACGCGAACCTTCCACTTCTATAAAAGCGGGAGTGAGAGGCAGCTCATGGTCAGTTGGTCGTTAGAGGGTAAGCAACTCATACACTGGGATGACGAAAAGGCTTGTCAGCACCAGGGTGAAAAAACACATCAGGTCGGTAAAGAATGTCACTACCGAGCTCGATAGCTGCAGTCGCTTAAGTGCGGCCAGTATCCAGTAATCGGGAGATTGTGAGTTCGAGCCCCACTGTCGGCAGCCCTGAAGATGGTTTTCCGTGGTTTCCCATTTTCACACCAGGAAAATGCTGGGGCTGTACCTTAATTAAGGCCACGGCCGCTTCCTTCCAATTCCTAGGCCTTTCCTATCCCATCGTCGCCGTAAGACATATCTGTGTAGGTGCGACGTAAAGCAAAAGAAGAAAATGTCACTCTTTCACCCTCCACGGAGAATGCCATAAAGATAGAGCTGCGCCCAAACATCAACAGGGAAGACGGCTTCAAGTTATCAAATACATGGAGACCTGTACTGCAGAAATACATGCATAACACCACCATGGAACAGCGGGACGCACTCACGAAACCATCAACCGAGGGCGGTGAATCACAGCACGACGATCCTTGAGTCCGATTAGTGGGGTAGGCCGTGGATAGTGCGGTCAAGACTTCCACGTTTCTTTGAATTTCTTTGCTCACTGTCGGAAGCAGAACTAACATGCCCTGATGAAGGCCAATGCAATTTGGATGAAATCTCGCCTTCATTGAATAAATATAGTGGCTTTAATCCAGTATTCATTTATTTATTTACGTTAAGTGAAAGATCTGTTTGGTTAACCTTTTTTCCGTCCGTCCATTTGAGGTGGCCATAAAATCGTACCTGTCCTTTTCGGATCATTTCTGTAATTTTCTCGGTTTTGTTGTAGACGTTCTTGTTGGATCTTTGTGGTGGATGCCATTTTTGTAGTTAGATCGCGAATGTACTCTTTTTCCTCCAATTCTTCGAGGAGTCCTTTATTGGCATTTAAGTACCAATATTTTATTCCAAGGCCCTGAGTTCATTTTCTGGCCATTTCAATGATTTTAATTCTTAACTGAGGATTAGAAATGGGTTCACTTGAAAGGAGATTTTCCTCATGATCTTAGTTTCATAAAGAAAGCGAACAGTGAAAAAATGACGCTACTGACCTAGTATATATAGACGGACACTGATTGTTATCGTTACCATGTTGTAGGGAAATTGATGAAGCTAATTCCAGATATACCTCCAGCCCAGAAAGACATCCATGTTAAAAGGAGAGGTATACAACTGAACTTAAAGATTTATCAACATGTCGTCAGAAGTTTAAAGGAGCAAAGTTCATCCTACGGTAAAGTTATTATTCACTGTTACGAGATTAGATTTACTTTTTCTGACAAGATTAGGGCCTTTGGTCTTTTCATTCTAAACAGATTATTCTATCCAATATAACTAGAGTAATATTCAAAAATAAAAAATAATTGTTTCTGATAGTGAAGTTTTAGTAATAAGTTAGGACCACTACAATTGAGGAAACTCTATTTGATTGCTGGAAAATGTATAGCACACTACGGGTGAGAAAATTTAAGAATTGTGTGTATTCTGATAAAGTTTAACTTATATTTGAATGTTTATTTTTCTGGTAAGAAAAGTGATAAGATTTTTCGTTAATTTAATGTATTCTGGTAATTTTTGACGTGTTTCAGAATGTCCAATGCAAATAAAGGAGAATATGCGCTATTTTCTACTGAACTGTCACTAAACGCAAACCTGGTTTTAGCGATAAAGAATCGTGGGCCCTTGTCTTTCCATTTAAGAGAACTTTCACATTACTTTGAGTTGCTATTAATTACAGACTAATGTGTCCAAGGAGTCTTACTCTGAAAGTGTTTTTATGAATTCTACGTTTTTCTTGAAACTCAGCTTGGGTTTAGAAACATTCTCTGTACAAGGTTTCTATCCATGCTTTGGTTTAAAATTGTCCGGATCAGCAACAAATTTGCTTCACTTGGCTCATTGGTTTCGATGTCCAGCTCCATGGCTAAATGGTTAGCGTGCTGACCTTTGGTAACAGAGGTCCCAGGTTCGATTCCCGGTAGGGTTGGGAATTTTAACCATCTATGGTTAATTTCGCTACAACGGGGGGTTGGGTGTGTGTGTCGCCTTCATCATCATTCCATTCTCATCACGGCACGCAGGTCGCAGTCAAATCAAAAGACCTGCACCTGGCGACCCGAACATGTCCTCGGACATTCCCGACACTACTGTAAAATCCATACGCCATTTCATTTATTGGTTTTGATAAACCTTCCGATAATTTTCACTTATTGATTTATCAGTTTTGAACGTTGCAGGTTATTAGTCTCAGTGACAATACTCACAACAACTGTTAGGTATATTTATAAAAAAAAAATGGAGCCTATTTAAAATACTCATCAGTGACCAGCAGACAAGGGGTAAAAGTAAGAGAAAACGTAACTCAAGTATCACATCACAATGAAAGACGCTGTTGTTAAAAAACTAAAATGTGATTATACTAATAACAAATACGAAAACAGGATTGTTTATTCCGTAAATATGATCATTAAATCACGTCACATATCTTTACACATCAACTGAAACAAATTCGGCTTGACAGTAAAGATTTAAAGATTATACAGTGTGTCTGAACTTAAAGTCGCCAAGTGCCTTTTGTCTGGTGTTTCGAAAGATATTTTCATTTTTGTAATGCGTGAGTAAAGCAATCCCAGACAAATAATGCTCATTAAGTACCTCATGTAAAATTCAGCGTCAACGGAAAACTTCGGCTCGTTTCTCACTTCAAACAAAATGTTATTTAGGTGTAATTGTATGTGCCCAATAGAGCGGCCTCAAATAGTCTGGTGGAACATTCCGTTTGTGTGTGTCTACCCCTTCGGTCCTTTTCATGATACGGGGTTGGGGAAAAGGTGAGATGAATTTATATGCCATCTTTTTACGGCCGAATACCCTTCCTGGGGATAATGTCAGTTAAAAAAAACTCCTGTCCTCATCCTGAGGTAGTATAGCTCCTTTCGGGCACACTCCCGATTGAGGTGAGCTGCGTGTACCTTTTCAACCACATACGAGCCCTCCTACGATTCTTAAATATCTGACAGTATCGGGAACCGAACCCGGTCCTCCGAGGACGGCTGCTAATAGTGCTAACCGTTACGATACGGAGGCGGACAGTTAAGAAGCTAATGAAGATGAAATTAACGATATTGAGTGAAATTGGGTAATGAGGTGGGAGGAATCAGCTATAACTTACGAATAGGAACTGTTCCTGTAATTACCTGGAAGTGAAAATGGGAAACCACAGAAAACCATTTCCAGGACAGCTGACGGTAAGGCTCGAACCCACGCGTCTCCCTAATGCAGAGGTAGGCTCCATAGCCGTAGCGTAACAACACGCACCGCCACTCGGCTCTGTCTAGTGCAACATTCCGTCTGAGGATATTTATCGACGGTCACAGAACAAAAAGAGGATAAGTTAGTGTTTTCAGTTGCGGCTCAGGCCGAATGGTCAGCGTAGTGGGACCTGTGTTCGATTCTCGGCCGGGTCGGAGATTTTAACCTTAAATGATTAATTCCGTCAGTCCGGGGACTGGGTGTTTTTACTGACCCAACTTACACACCACACACAACGCTATCGTCCACTATAAAAACACACACTTCTCATACACAGCAGATGTCGCCCCCCCCCCTCGTTGGAGGGTCCGTCTCATAATGCCCACACCAAGGCTAGAAATAGACACAGAAAATTATTGTTAGCTAGAACAGAGTTTTAAAAAAGTAAAAGAAACATAATGAAGATAAATTTAGTATTCAAGAGGAGATATTGAGGCAAATATTAATTTATGGGATGAGAAATTAACGATTGGAAGAATTTACCGAGACAAAGTGAGAGGTTAGGGTCGCGTATATGTGAGGCTGCATTCGGGAGGTAGTGGGATCGCGTCCCATCGTCGGCAGACACGAAGAAGGTTTTCCATAATTTTCCATTTTTACACCAGGCTGTTACATAATTACGTCACGGACGCTTCCTTTCGCATTCTTGAGTCACCGAAAACTTTCGATGTATTAGTGCGACATTAAACCACTAGCAAACACAATAGTAGTAATAATAATAATAATAATCATAAGGAGAAGACGAAGAAGAATTTACAAAGGGATAATTTCTATAAGTGTGCAAATTGTTTCAATTCACTTAAGAAAATACTACAGTAATTAAACAACTAATATGGAATCTGCCACCAGGATACAGCCCCAAGTAGAGATTAGTGGGGAATGCAAATATCTAGAAAATTATATTCGTGATTCTTATCAAACGAAAAGTAGACAACGTTCATATCACACAGGATGTCACAGTTCAAGGTTCTGGCAGATGCAAGCAGACAATGCGGGTGTACAAATTAAAAATTGGAAGTAGTGTGTATCTTAATTTAAAATTTCTTATGTGCAACTACGATATCGCATTCAAAACTCATTTGCGTGTTGTAAAGTGATAAACGCGTTGTAGGTTATGCTTTGCGGAGCCGAAGTCTGAACACTAAAAGCTCTACCAATGGAATGGCTGCAGGCCTTTGAAATGTGGAGTACCGCACAATGTTCCAGATTTCATGGGTAGATAACGTCACGTCCTGCCGTGCCAGGAAATCATGCGTTGTAGTAACAATCTTAAGACGTAGGAAAGTAGGCTAATTATGTTATATACTTAGAAATGACGAATAACTAGATGCATTCTCATAAAGCAGATCACAGAAGGCGAGATAGAAAGGAAACGTCGACGGGGGTGGGTGTGTAACAATCTACAGTGGCTCGTCATCGACGATGTGGGAATCAGCTTCAGGAGTTGAAAGCAGCAGAACATTTAGATCCCTTTTCTTACCCAACGTAAACAACATGGTACATACGTACGCATAATTAGAATTGATTTGATGGAAACTGAGGTTGTTGTTGTAGAACGGAACGTGTCATTTTGCTAACAATAGTTGTTGCTATAGTGTTCTAAGTCTTCGTGTTTCGTGATTCGACAGATTGAAATCCTTAAAATTAGATTTATATTTAGAAAATTAAGGAAAATGTTATTATATGATATAGTTTGACAAAACATTAGGAAATACTTGACTAGTTCTAGAGATCTTAGTATCTTAATTCCAAGGAACATTAAAATGACCATCCTTGCTGTCAAGTTCGTCAGCAGATCAGTAAAAAGTTAGAAAAGGCAAGTTTACTCCTGTTATTGAATTAGGGAAGAACGCAACAGGCCTGTTTAACGGCAATTACTGTAGTACCGAAAATGAATTTTAACGACACAGTTGAGTATCCTCACTTATAATTAAAAAGTTTTTAATAAATAAAACAGTTTCCTAAATTACAGACGTTTAATGTTGAAATATTTCACTGCTAAAAATGTTTTAATGGTGGTTTTACGGCAAGCTTTAATGAACATAAATATCCATTGTTTCAAATATCATAATTCATATCATGAAGAGGAGAACATCCTTACACGGTGGATCGGTGTTCAAATGCCATGAACTACGTAATAGAAAAGTTCTCTGAATAATAGCACGGTGTAACGAACGGTATCTAGCCTTAAACTCTCGCTCCTAAACGAAAGCGACCCCCAGGAGTGTCCAGAAATCTCTACAAGAAAAGCCAAGCAAGCAGTTATTCTTGACCTGTGATATTGTGATCATAGCCATTTGATCTCCAATTCTTTGTGGAATTTGTACGCCAGAGATATGCCACTTCATTTAAAGAATCATACATGTATTTTTATTGGGATACGGACTACAACAGCCCTGGTTGGGAGCGAGCGATGATGTGCCGTAACTTGATTACCACGCCTCCATCCCTGAATTACCGTCTACTGGCTGATTTTAAAGTGGTGAACAGGTTCCTGCTCCTAGGTACCTTCTTAAGAATCAGATTTTCAGATTGTGATCTTCCGTAAAATTATGAATTTTGAGTGCAGACTGAGATTTACGAAGAAAGCAGCAACATAAAAAAACACTCCAGAGCTCACGAAAGCACTCTGACGATCTGAAATTTCAAGTGTTTATGAATAAGGGAAGAAAAGAAAAATCTGAAGGAAATGGAGACACTATTTATTTTCTCCCTGAGACGAAGAGAGGAGTTGCAATTGACATGCCTCCGATTAGATGTGGCCTTACGTGCTTTAATGACTGAGATGTGTGAGAAATTTTCTCCGTGACAACACGTTTTTATGTCTTCTAAATTAAAAACAGTTTATTGATACCTATTAATCACTCTCGGTATCTTTGTATTGCCGTTGAAGTTCAATTTCGTGGGAACGTACTTTCTCATTATCATCCATAAAATATCCTCCCTAAATGTTTGGAAAGTCTTTCTATAGATGAAGGTTTTATTTAACATGTACACGTAGTTATGAAAGTTGATATCAAATTGTCCTCAACGCATGAAAATTAAATGGCGTATGACTTTTAGTGCCGGGAGTGTCTGAGGACAAGTTCGGTGCGCCAGATGCAGGATTTATTAACGCCCTTAGGCCACGCGCGTCGTGATGAGGATGAAATGATGATACACCCATCCTCCGTGCCAGCGGATTTAACCTATTACGGTTAAAATTTCCTACCCTGCCGGGAATCGAACCCGATATCCCTGTGACCAAAAGCCAGCACGCTAACGTTAGCCATGGAGCTGGACATAGCATGACGCTGTGGTAGCATAGAACACTGTTGCTAACATACGCGTGCTTTTTGGAATATTTGCCACAGTTTTCATGTTCTATATTCATAGGTGGAATTTAATAATAGGATCGAGCGCACCTTTTCAAACATCAGAGTAAAATTATTATGTTGATATTTAATGTCAGGATTTTATTAGAAGTCACGAATACACATATGTGTACTGTACACTAACATGCATTTCGAAAAAATATCGCTCGTATGGTAAATATTCTGTTTAATAGAATGACTATCAAGCGCTACTCATACTAAGATTGTCTAAAAGCAAAACTTAAGTCCATACAAACACTAAACCTTTTCCTAAGCTGCACGTTCTCCATCCCCTTCTTTTCCCAAGCACTCTGTCTATCCACTTTCGGGAATCTTCTCACGTACGGACTTTCCCCAAGCGCATTCTTCACCCGAGTTCCCAACTTTTCTTCTCTGATTAGTGTTCATCAATGGACTTGTTAATCGTTCTTCGTTCATTCCCAGTCCATATCAAGCCCATCTCTGATTGGACCTTGTCGTCCCTTCAATTTCAGTTTCACCAGACCCTCATGTCCATATCCTTTTTTCTTAAAATTATCTACCACTTGCGGTTATTTCCTCCGACCAATTTTCATGACGCCCAATAACAACAACAATAATAATAATAATAATAATAATAATAATAATAATAATAATAATAATAATAATAATAATAATAATAATAACTTTCTTGGCGTAGGGATGTGGCGAACCCATCGCCCAGTGGGAAACCACTGCAATCAGCCACCCGAGTATTGGCGGGAAAACCATAACGATTCGGGTAAGGAGGAAATGCCTGCCCGCAGCCGGAGAACATCTTGGGGCCCTCCAGGGCTAACAACCTTGGTTGTATGTAGAATGAGCAATTTGCTCCAAGCTAAGCTAAAGCTTCTCAAGCATGATGGTGAAACAAAGGTGGCAACTTTTCAAAGAAATCCACCGTCGCCGACAAGCGACGCATGCATCCCGTTCGGATTCTGGGGGGGATGCAACATCATGCTAAAGACGAGTCGGAGCGTCTTGGAAATCCTGAACAGTCACGAAAGCTGAAACCCATATCTAAGACTTTTTTGGCAACGTTCAACATAAACAGTTTAATACAAACTGGTAAGATGAAACAGCTGACCAATGCCCTCCACGAAAATAAAATCGCAGTAATGGCTCTGCAAGAAACTCGCTTCACTGACGATGATACGTTTGAGTCTGAAGGGTATCAGTTCTTCAAGAGTAGATCCCATAAGAGAGTAATGAAAAACACCCCTATCTTCGGTACAGCTTTTGCTGTCAACACCAGAATTCTTAGGTCAGTCTCAAATTTTGAAGCTGTTAATGATAGGTTATGCCTACTATCCCTGCGATGTACAAATGAAACATATACGCTAGTCAATGCACATGCTCCAACTAATGAACAAAACAAAAAAGACCTGGAAGACACAGATAGATTCTGGAACATCCTGGATGCCAGATTAGCGAAAATCCCAAAGCACCACGTCAAGATTATATTGGGTGATTTTAATGCACAGGTAGGACGTGAACGGAAACACAGGAAAGTTGTTGGGCTCTACCCAGCACACAAAAGAACCAACAAGAATGGAGAACGCCTCGTTGAACTATGTGATAACCACAACCTCCAACTGATGTCAACACACTTTCGTCACTTACCAAGAAAACAGATGACATGGAGATGCCCAAACAAAACAATAGGAGAATTCCAAATAGACCATGTTGCTATATCTCGAAGATACAGTCCGGAAATCATGAACGTTACCGTAAAAATGGGAATAAACATAGACTCAGATCACTATGTATCAGTAATCAAGTTTCGGCCAATCCCTCTCAACAAAAATAAGAACGAACCTACCATAATTCGCTTTGACACAAAAAAGCTCAGAGAAAGAGAGAAGGAATTCAAAGAACTTGCCCAACCAGTGGAAAAAGACTTCAACAGCACAAGAAAGCAGATGATACAAGCTGCAAAAGGAGTGGCGGAAATCAAGAAGGGGAAGAAGCACACGTGGTGGAACGATAACTGCGAGAAGACCTTAGGGGATCGTCTGAAGGCCTGGAAAAAGTATTACACCTCGAAAAAAGAAGAAGATTGGAAGATGTACAAAACACAACAAGCACAAACAGCAAAAATAATACGCAGTGAGAAACGCAAGTATGAAAAGGAACTACTGGACAAGATTGAGCAAGACTTTCATAGAGGCGAGACCCGTGAATACTTCAGAAATTTTAAAAAGAAGGTACAAGGATACAAGGCACCTTCCCTTTGCTTTCTAAGGAAAGATAGAACTCTTGCAACATCAAATGAAGAAAACTGCAAAATCTTAGCTAAGTATTTTAACGACCTTCTAAACTGTGAAAAACCAGCCAACCCCATCAAAACAAACAAACCAGTGAGCCAAAACCTGCCATCTTCTCCACCAAATCGCGATGAAATCAAACGCCACATAAAGAGACTGAAAAATAACAAGGCTCCTGGTGAAGACTCCATGATTGCAGAACTGTGGAAACATGCCCCGGAAGAAGCAATTGACATCCTACACCAAACCAT
Organism: Anabrus simplex; assembly: GCF_040414725.1. Lineage (NCBI taxonomy): Eukaryota > Metazoa > Arthropoda > Insecta > Orthoptera > Tettigoniidae > Anabrus > Anabrus simplex. The sequence goes on along the minus strand of NC_090270.1, from coordinate 231,985,855 downwards.
TGTAGATATATGGGAAAAAGAACAACTACCAGAGGACTGGAAGCTATCCTTGATCCATCCTTTACACAAGAAAGGAAATATAAGAGATGTGAACAATTACCGTGGAATTTCTCTGCTGCCAGTAGCCTACAAGATCCTGTCACTATCCATCCTTGAAAGACTAGAACAGCAAATTGAGCACAAACTCGGGGAATACCAAGCAGGTTTTCGGAAAGGCCGATCAAGTGCAGAACAAATACTTAACCTAAAAACCATAATAAGATACCATATGCTGAGAGGTCGAACCTATGTATCTACATTTGTAGACTTCAGGAAAGCATAAGACTCCATCGACCGTGATGTGTTGTTTAACATCCTTGCAGAAATGGGAGTCGATAAGAAACTGCTGGCGATAATAAGGGCAACACTAACCAATACCAAATCCAAAGTAAAATTCCAAGGATATCTCTCTGAACCCTTTGAGATCAAGACAGGCGTTCGACAGGGAGATGGGCTGTCACCTCTTTTGTTCAACTGCGTACTTGAGAAGGTAATACATGAGTGGCGAAAGACGTTAAAAGAAAGAAACCTTTACAAACCCGTAAGGATTGGGACAAAGAAAAATGGAGTGGAAATAGATTGCTTAGCGTTCGCTGATGATATAGCCCTTATGGCAGAAAATTTCGAAAGTGCAACAGAACAGATCAATGTGTTGAAGGAAGTAGCAGAACAAACAGGTTTACAAATTTCCTTTCAAAAGACAGAAGTAATGTCAAATATCAAAGATGATACGGCACAACTAAACACCAAATATGAAACGATAAACCGTGTTAGTAAATTTAAATACCTTGGGGAATGGATTCAGCAAAATGGACTTGACAAAGAGGCCATAGCAGCAAGAATCAAGAAAATGGAAGTCACTTTCCAAACCACCCGCAACATTTACAACAAAAAGTGCTTTTCCCTGAACACAAAAATTCGTCACTACATCACTGTCATCAAACCAGTATCACTGTATGCATCTGAATGCCTTATCCTGTCCGAGAAATGTTTGCTTGCGGATTTAGAGAGGAAAGAAAGAAAGATCTTACACACCATACTTGGTCCAAACTACAAAAATGGCATCTACATTAGAAAATCCCGGCAAGAAGTATACTCTAAGATAGAGAAGATCACGGACACAATGCGTAAAGGCAGAGTTCGCTTCTACGGTCATATACGACGGATGATCGACTCTCGATGGACGAAACGTATCTTCAGTATATTTGACGCAAAACCAAAAACGGCAATGCCATGGTACGTTAATGTCAAGAAAGATCTTAAAGAACTGGGCCTACAAGCAGAAGATGCACAAGACCGAAATCTTTTCAGAGCAGCCATCAAGACTTTTGGGACTTTCCGGGACGAAAAACGGGCAACTGGTGCTAAATGGACAGAAGAACGTCGTGCTAAACACAGTGAGCTAATGAAGACGATGTGGATCAAGCGAAAGATGAACAAATGCCAGAATGTAAACTGAGGCTTATCGTGGTCCCTAGTTGGCCGATTAGCGAAGTTGAATGAATGAATGTATAATAACTTTACCGGGAGGTACACCAAAATGCCGCGCATTTAAATCTAGCGCCTATAAGAACTCCTCTACTGGTGAAACAGTGAAATTGAAACTAGACCAACTTATAAATTTACTCAGAAAATGTCACCGCTAAAATATGATATCATTTTGTTATTGTGAAGTTTCCTGAGCTGACTGTATTTCTACTTGTTTTGTTTGTCATTCATCAAGAAGTTTGTACATTCACCCATAGATGTCACCGCTCAAATCGATGATCATGCACCCTGGTGTGAAGTGAAAGAACTTTTGATTTAAAGATGTTTTGTATTCATAAGTTTTTTTTTTACTAATTGATGTTAATTTATTATTGGGTTGGCAATATTTATCTTTTCATTCCGCCAGTTTTGAATTCAGCCAATACCTAATTTCTGTAATTTCTACCACAGTCTTCTTCTTCTTCTCCTTCTTCGATTTTGAGTGTAACTTTTAAATGAACCAATAAAATTGAGAGGGTGTGGCTAGTTAATCTTGAATGGTCTCGAAATTTCCCCGAGGGTTTATATACTGCGGATGTTTACGTCTCTTGGCCAATTGATCGTCATATTAGTGAGTGTGTGTGTCAAGCAGGAGGCGGGAGGCCTCTTCGTCAGCTGCTAGAACTTCTACCAGGTAATGGCAACTTAACATCTTTATTTCTTGGTAGCTCCGCAGTTTAACCCCAGGGAAAGCTCAGAAACCTTAACTATGTAACCCACTTCTCTAAAATGTAAATCTCCTTTCGGCTAATGCAAAAATTTCATAAACATTTAACGGCAAATCGAGAATAGAGAGTGATATATCCTCTCGAGCTCCCCTTCATCTTGGTTTGAGGTGCCACATTTGTTTCTGCAATGTATTAAAGTCATTTCCATGCGAGCAACCTCAGTAATTTGGGATTAGCCCCTGTTTCGTCGGACAAGTGACCTAAAGGTCTTTAATTTTTTTTTTTTCTTTTTTGTTTTTTTTTGTTTTGGAGATCAATCTTCGACTCCATTCAAGTTGTACTTGGGCCGTTTAACCTGTTCTTTTCACAAAGGTCCTGTAGGTTGGGACACTAGATACCTCTGTGTAATAAGATTCTAATTGAAAATAGTGCCTTGTAAGGCCAGTGATTATTAGGTTTTCATGCTATGTTGCCTTGAGTAGGCTTGGAAAACTGAGAGCACATTAGCTCTTTTTCAAGTGTTGTAAACGTGTCTCTGGGAGGCCTGTTATTGTAGTTTTAGGAGCAAGTGCTCCATATATCAGGGGATTTATGCCCTTGTGTAAATTTATGAGCCTTGTAAATTTGAGCGGGTAGCTCAGGAAATATAAAGCTAGGGGCTCAAAGCCCAATGGTGTTAAGATTCTGAATCTTGTTTTTTTTACCAATCTTATTTAACGTTTGCTACTTGTAAAAATTGTCAATTTTGGTGTCTGAAAATATAACCTTCACTTTAAGTTTTAAATTCTATTCTTGACATTGTAGTTAGACCCGTCCATCCCGGCACGTTCTTTCACCTCTGTGATCCACAAATACCAAGGAATAATAATAATAATAATAATAATAATAATAATAATAATAATAATAATAATAATAATGCGGTTAGGGGCGCGCGGCTGTGAACTTGCATCCGTGAGTTAGTGGGTACAAACCCCACTGTCGGCAAACCTGAAGATGGTTTTCCGTGGTTTCCCACGGCCACGGCCGCTTCCTTTCAACTCCTAGGCCTTTCCTATCCCACCGTCGCCATAGGAGCTATCTGTGTCGGTGCGACGTAAAGCCACTAGCAAAAATTATAATATTCGTTTTGCCTAAGCAACAGAGTTAAAAGTCTTCTGAAGTGGTGTTGTATAGACGGCCACTGTCTGTGATTATGCCCCTGCGTACCTACGAAAACGAATTCTGTTCCAGGTTTGCTATGACTGAGTGTCAGTGAGTGCGCCACCAGATATCTTTAACCTGCCAAAAGAATATGGCTGTGAGCACCGAGATTATTGACCGTTCTTTAAAACCCAACTACCGCAGACGAGATTGAGAACGAGGATCATGAATCGGACCCTTTAGCACTGACACACAGAGGCGGCTATGGGGCTCAATGATTCTGATCTATAAGCATGTTACGGTCTATTACGTGAAGGCAAGTTAATTCGTATGTTAGAAAACATTGCAGCGATGAATATTATTCCTAACCATCATTATATCAAAGAATTTAGGTCCTCCCCCAGGTGGATGGGGCATAAGACATATCCACAGTATGGCTAGTCTGTCGTAAGAAGCGATTAAAACGACGCATACAGCGGTTTTTAAACTTCGTAGCTTTGATCGGCGACTGAAGATACCCTAGCAGACTCAAGCAATGCTTCCTTCTATTCGTGCCAACCTACTTCCTTTGGTGATCTCTTGTTCTTTTAAGGGGAGTCGTCAATGAAATATTGCGAGTTTTGACCAAAAATCCCCGAATTATTCCTCTTCGAAATCCTGTTATGAGTTATTCCCTAACACCACTTTAAAGCTCTAAATACCGGATTTAAAGGTTAGCGGTTCGGTGTATATAGAACAAGCCCTCAACGCTGTCAGTCAGACAAAATTAGCTGTAAAGCTCTTTCGGGCTACCATTTCAATAATACCGCTGGAATATATTTAACTTGTAGTAGGCCTAGGCTGTATTTTAGAGGAGATGGCAGTCTGCGAGAGTAATTTACAGTCCAGGGCAGTTTTAAAGCCGTATGTTTCTTAAAACTTTAAATTCCTTTTATCTACCTTACAACTATTTCAGCTCTTTGCCAAACATAAAATGCTCCTTGCTGCAGAGTTCTTATCTGATTCCCCTGAAATTTTCTGCATTTGATTATCAGTTGGATGAAAATGAAAACCTATAACCTGTTTTCTAGTCAGTGACCGGGTTAGGGATGTAACGAATGAAGCATATATAGGGTCGCCACTCCCAAAGTGATTTATTAATGACTGATAGATGTTATGAAATGAGAATGGAGAGTGTTGCTCGAATGAAAGATGACATGGAAGACCGGAGTACCCGGAGAAAAACTGTCCCACCTCTGCTTTGTGCAGGACAAATCTCACATGGAGTAACCGGGATTTGAACCACGATATCCAGCGAGAGAGGACGACGCGCTGCCGTCTGAGCCACGGAAGCTTATCATTTGAATATTACCTTCATATTTTTACACTTAATACAGCACGGAAGTAGTTTGTTGCCTTTTGAATAAATAAACAATTAGAAAAAGTATACCTGACTGCAAAACTCAGAGTTGTTCGTATTTTTGACAAGTCTGTCAAATGATATCCCAAAAAACGAAAACTTTGCCGCAAGAAGCATGTTTCATGCAATACGTACAAATATTTGTCAATAATCAGTTCTTATTTTTTAAAATTTGGTTTTGATAAGTGATATACTGTAGAAGTTTAAAATTTCAGTCAAGACTACTCTTAAAATCCCAATGGAATTCGGCTTTCGAGGCCTGGAAAGTCTTTCATTTCACATCCTTCGTGGACCTTCCTTCTCTATCGTTAATACCTCCATTTTTTGAAGAATCGCACCTTTTTCTTTTCTCTCCTCATTACAGTTAAAGAGGATGTTTGCCTTTAAACAATATTCACCTCCACTGCTACCTTCGAATCCATTGGAAGTTTTCCCGCTCTAAAGACCTTCAATTCCTACAACGATTTTATTCATCTGGTGCTCACAACGGGCTGTTATGACTTGTGCATGTTTATCATTAACTTTTGAACTCAGTTGTTGAAACCTATCTTGTCATCTATAGAATCCCTATTTCCTTTTGTTTTATAGCTGTATTGAAGAAACCAGAATGTCTTGCACAAGATATTGAGTGTTAACTCCCTTTAAAAGAAAAAAGTTTACCTCTGACAACCCCGATTTTTGAACTTTTTTAACAAAAGCAATTATGTTTCCTTCAACGAACATGATTACATCATTTTCACTATATTGATGAATACGGCTCCATCAATCTTAATAAGTCGAACTACGTCCATCTATGAGCTCTATTGACTTCCACGGCCATGCTGAGAATACGAGAACGTTTGGATGTCTGAAAATGCCACCAGATATAAGTTACGAGAACAATACAATGATGACTATCATATTTGATCTATTTAGTGAAAAATACATTCTGTCAATTAATAAAATGGATTTTATTCACTATTCTAGCATGTCATTACCAGGACAAAACCTCCTATGTGATAATATTTTTGGAGATATACTGACCCGCAGCACATACATTATGAAGAGCGATAATGCCTTGACAGCACTCACACAATATTGCACCTTAGATGACAGAACCTTACCGGCCAAAGTTCTAAGCTAAAATGCTTCACATAGGAGGTTTTTCCCGGCAACGACGATATGCATTGTCATTACATTCATCTAGAACACCCGACAAATCTTTAATAGTAGATGCTTCTTTGTAGGTGCTTCCCTGATGGTATACGATTCGCGCAACGTTGGATTCCGCATGCGTTGATCCTTTCTAATAAAATGTTGCTCACTCAATGAGGTGAGGTTGTCGTTTTGGTGTATGTAGTAGCATTAACATTTTCTTCTGTATTAATTATGACTCTCGGACTGTCGAGCCTGTAGAAGATTTATTCATATTCCAGTTGCGCTTCACGCTGTAATTTCATCTGTCGAAGACAGTACTGTACATACTGGTTTATTCTATATAATAATGTCAATTTTTTTGAAACAGTATAAAGTAGGTTATTTATATTCATTATTTTCCAATGAACCTCAGCATTACCTTTCCTCAAAATTGACTTCACTTTTCTCCTTAAACCAGCATAATGCACACTCTGTTGCCACATTTGTCATTTCCTGTGTCAGGTCTGCCGTATAATCGTTCAATTAATGCTATGGGAATTATATTATGGAACTAAGTTCCAAATAACATGCGCGGCATGAAACCTTTAGTCATTCAAATCTTTTAAAGATAGTCGAAACCGGTCCCAATTCTAATTACTATTAAATAAGAATGTAATCACTACATTTCTTTCTCTTATGCATTGAATAGGTTGAACTTTTTCAATTATTCAATTTTAACATTCAAATATTCATACAAAAAGTACTCTTAGATGAGTAGCCTTGCACAAGTAAGTGGAAACAATCTCAGGACATAGCTAAGGACACGTGGTCACAAGCCCTCGCTCAAAAATTAAGAGCCCCTAGGGCCATTTAGTCACCCCTTGCGACACTTTAACTAAGAATTATATCTACTGAAATTTGCAAAACCACATGGAAAAGCAGTTGTTAAAATAGACGTCTCTTCAGATCTCAATAGCCCAAGGGGTAGTTTTAAAAGTTTCGAAAAAGAAGCTAAAATATCGAAACCATTTGCTGTTACTTTCCCAACACCATTAGCTACTGTATGTAGAAACTTCACCTCATTTCTCATTAGCGATTTATAGTCACTTGGTGTAGGGATTTCTCTATTAAAAATATTTCTATGGTGGAATGGAGAGAAGGGCAATGATCTGATCTTTCCCCTATGCCGGACGCCCATATAGACGGACAAAAATTGAACAGAACCGACTTTCAAATTTTGCGTACATAATCCAAGCGAATTGTGAGGCAACAATTTGAAAGGTACAGACAAAATTGTAATTTTATTTAGGTATATAACTGGAAAAAGACGTCATAAAACAGTAGATAACTCAGTGCCATACCAAGTAACCAGAGCTCCCCCTGATTTATCTGTGTCGCAAGTCACGCCCCAACTGACTTACTCACGTAACTTCCTACAAAAAATCCACCAGAGTGCATAAGATTTATCGACCTATAAATCTATGGCTAACCTCCGTTTTAGAAGTGAACTAGCAGAGAGCCTCATCTCCATACTTCCTAAAAGCAACGTCATCTCAGGGAATAATGTGGCGAAGATTTATAACACGATCTCTTAAAAAGACCCGCATGCAGGTTTCTTCCCAACAAAGAGTCCTGCTTGGCGAACTATCATGACTGTTTCATAGAACATGAAATTCTTCAGATGCATTTTCTTCAGAATCTGCATAACTTTTATATTAGCACTAGAACAAATACAATTCTATGATTTCAATTTCAATTTACCGATATCAACAATGCTAAGTGTTAAAACAACAAACAACAATGGTGGTCAGGAACTGACCCACGATTTTAATGTAATTTTTTGTTTGTTAAGTCACAGAACTTATAAATTATTTTTATTATTCATGATCTGGAAATTCAAAATGTTACTTTTTCAGTTAGGTTTTTGTGAAATGTGATGAATAAAGCACTTTTTCATTAATCATCTCTTCATTAGGAAAAAAATTGACAAAATTTAGTTTTTGAGTTACTTTTTACTCTCAGCAGGACATATCATACTTGTCATGCCCTAAAACGTCGGCCATATCGAAAAATTATGAACACTGTTATGAATGAGTTGGGTAATAAGATAAATATTTTTATACCCTCACCGTCTTATTCACTAGTATACGTAACATCTCTGGTAGTGATTTATTGAAAAATATATTGTGTTTCACGGGTCGAACTAAATTTACCGTCCGAGTTATCGAGTCCTTTGTCAATTTCTTCCTCATTCATTCTCGGCCATTCATACAGTTTTGAATATGCGATGAAAACAGCCTACTTCTTCTTCTTCCTCTCCTTCCAGCACTATTTACCAAGTGACTGACTCAGCAACACATTCAAATACAACAATAGCAATAACGCAACAAAGAACTGTCACAGGACTCGGCCATTTTTATCAGCTCACAGAATGTTTTTGCCGCAGCTACACATCGTAACACAAGAATAGGAATAACACGACAATGAACTGTCATACCAGGCTCTCATTTTCGTCAAACCACAGAGTAACCCATTGGTACGTGACTGTTTTAAACTCCTTTACTCCTTTCACCTCAAGTAACTTGTGACTGGTGCCGTTGTTGACATAAATATGTCTTATGGCTGAGGGTCAAGAGAAATTAGCTGTACAAAACGTGTAACATGATGTTACCTAGCAACCGTTGATGGGTGGCCATGGCCGGGAGAGTTAGAAGACATTTAAGATCATTTGATTTTCCGAAACGGAAATATGACACTATTATTTTACTTGTAACTTTTACACCGACCAGACCGAGTAGCGCAGATTTCTCCTTGATAGCGGCTGGCTTTGGCTAGTCTTGCAGCTCAACATTCGGGAGGTGGAGGCGCTGGCCCTCACCGTCGGCTGTCCTGAGAACTAGTTTCGTGAATTTCCATTTTCCTGTACTAAGGCGAATGCAGAAAACAGTTCCTATTATGGGCCACAGCCACACCTCGGAGAATACTTGCTCTTAAGTAGCAGGCATTACATGACGAGAAAGCTGAATATGTCCCCCGTTTCTGGGACTCGAATTCGAATTCCTAGTTAACCTATGTAAGTTCATTAGTCAATTCATTACGACAGTCAGAACGAGGGGTACATTTTACACTCTTTGACGTCGAATTGCCTGTCGTTTGGACCAGTGGATCATCTATGGAGGGAAAGACTGTAACTGAATCTATTCAACCTTACCTAGAGCTCTTTCTATCAGCGATGCCAGCTAGGTAGAGAGTTTATTAGTTTAAACTTAAAGAGTCCCTGCCCACGAGATTCGAAGCTAAGGCGTCCGCTCCCAGAACGACTGCATTGGCCGACTCTGGTAGAGAGATCAATATGCGATAGACAGATACACATTGTGCTCTCTCAAGTTAAGTCGCTTTTATTTGAAGTAACGTTGCAGTTAACTTCCAGAAGAACAGGCTTCTTTCGCAACTCATTAGACAAAGGACAGTTTCAAATTATCCACTGTTAGACATCGTCCTTAAGGCTTTATTTATACGTTTCTGCATTTTCATCAGTAATCACTTGTTTATTACAATTCTTCTTCTTCCACTTCAGATGCCTTGTTCTTGAATAAAGTTGTGGAATGTCACGGAGTAATTAATTTATAGTGGTAATAAAATAAAACAGTTGAGTGACGTGTTAGGTTTACCTAATTATAATTATTCGGAGTTACCATTTGATCAAATTTCTTTGGAACTACATCATCGATATCGTACCTGTCCCAGGGATCGACAGAGTACTAAGTATAAATTCCTGCTTCACAAACATGTCATGGATAACGATCTTATGGGTGAAGAACTTCGGAGAAACAAACCCGGTTATCGAAGTCCCATCCTCCTTACCTAAATTCAGAGCAATGGCTACGCTCGAAAGCATATGGATCAAGGTTCTGTCCGGTAAAAATAAAGTGGTCATGTAACAAAAATATCTTGAAAGTAGGGCGCTATAGTAAGAGGAATATATTAATGTAAGATTTGATAAGAATGGACTTTTACCAAATTCAAAACACAATTTGATTCACTGATAGATCATTAGGGAAATTTATATACATAGATACATGAGATGCCAAATAATTGCCTGCGTGGCAATTTTTAAGACCTACTACACGTAACTTATCGTATGAGTAATGATATTTAATGTCTTTAAAAGTTCATTATGCACTCTTGAATTGCATTCTGACATTCCCAAGGTGAAAGCACTCAACACTGCACATATTACAAATTCACAGCCACATGTCAGGGATTACTGAGCTCGATAGCTGCAGTCGCTTAATTTGTGGCCAGTATCCAGTAATCGGGAGATAGGGGGTTCGAGCCCCACTGTCAGCAGCTCCGTGTTTTCCCATTTTCACACTAGGCAAATGCCGGGGCTGTACCTTAATTAAGGCCACGGCCGCTTCCTTCCACTCCCTAGGCCTTTCCTATCCCATCGTCGCCATAAGACATATCTGTCTCGGTGCGACGTAAAACAAATAGCAAAAACAAAAAGCATGTCGAGGACTTTTCCCTTTCACTTTAATAATGACATCATTTTGATATCCAATGCATGGTGAAAGAACACATAACTTACACGAAGTCAGTGCCATCTCAAATGTTTTATTTGCTTAAGTCATAAATTTCAGACTATCGAATCAATGCATTCCTTACTACATCAACAAATTTCCAAGTCATGCAAATCCCGCCGTCGCCTATCTTTAATGATCCCTGAACCGTGTGTTTGGTCTCCTCCCGCCTTAAAGGACTTGGTACCTGTGCAGTGCTCCTAGTGAGCTCATTGAAATTTACTACTATTAATTATTGTGCGTATTTCTGAATGTCCTAGGCATTGATATTTTGTAATAAATGTATTCTCTCCCTGTTCCTCACTTATGGCTCCATGGACAAGGAATTCATTCCGTCCTGGGGCGTCCCTCGTATTTGCATTTCTTTTCGTATGTCGATCGTCTGCCATGCTCCCTCGCGTGTACTTACCCCCTCCCGGCTTCTCCGAGAGAGGGGGCGTGCTGACGTTGGTTGTGGGTCCTTCCACTACCGACGAACCGGTGTGGCTCGCCGGGCGGTGGACCGTCTCACTTACCTGCTGCTCTTGTTGTAGAGCACTACTCTTTCGTTGAACCAAGGACCGTGAGGGGGGCATGGGAGGTAAGATCTACTGGCTTGCTATGTGTTGGTGGGATGATGGGAGGAACTTGAAACAGGGAACTTGTACGGATATGTAACGCCATGCATCTGGTTGTAATTTGATAAGGGACGGCTTGGTACCGAGATATTTTGTGAGAGTAACTTAAGGTGGTGTATGTTTCTTGTATCATGAGGATAAAAGCTCACGAAAATGAGAGAAAGATTCCAGAATGTTCTGGACGTGTAGTTTAGGAAGTACGCGTGTCATTGTGCCTTCACTGATAGAAGATTTTTCCTTTCCTTGTAACTGGTGAGCTGTATATACGTTGTAGCGCTGTAGTGATTAGTCAGACATTTATTTTGTACCAAGGCGCGCAGCTTACTTTATGTTAAACCATTTATTGGAGGAGTGGAATTCCTCTATGTTTTACGAGGATGAGAAATGGAAACGGGTTAAAACCCTCCTTTAGTTATGTTGATTTCCAAACGCTTCCGAATTTGTTTGTTTTCCATTGCCTGTGAATAAATGTTGTTGTCAAGCTGTTTGGAATTGGGTTTTGACATTAAACCTCTGGGTAGGACCTTACATTTATATCCAGATCCCTGGCCCGCTCTCCTTTGGGTCGTCCTGCCGGTTGAATTACGGCACAGTGCTGGTAGCAGAGCGTGGTTCGATCTGGAGTTCTTTTTTCTCATTTACTTGCGAAATTTGAACCCTAGGAGCTCTCTCGTCTCGGTGTTTTGTAATTCTGCCTTGTGTCTTGTATCATTTACACGATGTCTGCTCGAGACATTATTTATCCGGGAGCTTTGCGGAAGGAGGAATTGCTGTATGAGTTAGCAATACGTAATTTAGAATCGAAAGGGACAGTTAAGGCCGATGAACTCTTGTTGAGGAACAGTTTACATCGGAATGTCGCAGCGCCCTGTTATACTGAAAGCGAGGTCACGAGTTCGGTATCCCTTATTGAGACTAATCTCTCTGATATCGCCTCAGTGATCGATTTTCTGGAGAGCGACGTAGCTTCGCCCCATCAACTTAAGAGAGTACAGGGTCTTTGATGCATTGTGTTCATCGTGTGGGTGATTTGCTGTCATTAGAATTAAAGGAGGAGGTGTTAAATCAGGTTCAGGATTTAAAGGTCCAATCTTTTACACTTTTAGAGAAAGTTGAGACTTGGCTAGCTGACCCGTCTATCAAAACTAAGCCGGTGTTACCTTCCACTGCCACGGCAGTAAGCGAGTTAAATCAACCTACTCCTGACCTTGGGTCTGACGGCCAGCGAACTTCCCTCGAGCCGCATTTCTCATCCTTAGAGCGCTCTTCAAAACAGACTACGAGTCAACAGCCACCCTTGTCTCCGCAAGTTTCACCATTTTCGAGTATTCCTCACCCATTGAATAACATGCTGAAAGACAGCCCTCGCTATTCGGTGAATTCGGCGAGTGATGTGGTTGCATTTCTTCGTTTTCTTGTCGAATTCTTGGATCACGCACAAGTATTCGGTTTGACGCATGTACAGATTTTACAGGTCGTTTACCCGCATACCCTTGGCGTTCTTTCTGATAAGATTGTTAATGCAATATCGGAACAATTATCGTTGCATCAATTTCATGCCCATATACTAACTCACTTTATCCCCGCTAGGGCTCTTAATTCTTTGGTGCAACAATTCTACTTTAGAGTGCAACGTTTAAATGAGACCTTATCAGAATTTATTTCTGACATTAAATTTTATGCCAGGGTATTCGCACTTGATTATACGGAGGAACAGGTGGTTTCGACTATCGTGGAAGGAATTACTCCGTCGTATCGTTCTTGCTTGTGTTTTGTGTCTCAGCCTCGTAACCTTGCCGAGTTGGAAGCTATGGTCGTCTCGGCGGAGGGCATTCGTCATGCCGATTCCCTTCGCGATCCTGACCTTCCTTCTGGCCGGGGTGTTTCTGAGCGTGCTGTTACTCGTAAACCCGCCCCGTTAAAAAGACGTTTTGGTTGCGGCGCTTCTGATCATCTCCGTAATAAGTGCCCTTCTCGATCTCTTCAGGCACCAGGACCTAGCCGTGGTTCGAGTACCGAGGTGCCGCCTAGGGATTCGAAGGTTGTATGTTTTCGCTGTGGGACCCCGGGTCATGTAGCGAGGGATTGCACGAAAGGGCCGAAAGGTAACTGACTAGACCGGGAAAAGGCCAGGGACAGGCTCATTAATTCGCCGTCGCCTAGTCAAAAGCATCGTACGACTCCAGGTGAACGTTTGTCATCCTGTCCTGCCGAAGGTTTGCAGATAATGACCGAGAATAAGGGAGTAGCCCCATTTGTCAAGGCCGAGATTAATAATGAGCCAGTGACGGCACTCTTAGATACTGGAAGTGTTGTTTCCTTTGTAAGCGAGAAGTGGTAAGGTCTGCATAAATCTGTGTGTAAATTTCCCGTCGTCCACCCGGATTCCTTTACCTGTGTGGCTGCTAATTCTTCTAGGGTTGAGGTTTCGGGAGTTGTGAAGTGTAAGATTCGTGTTGCTAATTTTTCATGGAAATTCCCTTTGCATGTGGCCAAGGATTTACCGTGTCCTGTAATCATTGGATCAGATTTTTTGGCTTACTCAGGCTTGGTCTTGGATATGCAGGAAGGGTCCTGCTGGTTCAAATTTTGTCGTGATGTTCGGATTCCTGTATTGCGGTCTAAGTCGGTTTCTTCTTTTGCCGTAGTGCCCTCTGAGGACGAAAAGGGCTCCGATCTTAGCCATTTGCCCGAGGATCAGGCCAAGCGCATTAGGGAGCTGTATGATGCCTTTCCCGAGGTTCTTACGGAAAAATTGGGGATGACTAACTTGTTGGAGTACAAGATAGAGGTCTCCGATTCTATTCCTGTTAGGAGTCCGCCCTATCGTCTTTCTCCCCCAAAAATGCGAGCATTGAAGGAGATAATCGATAACATGTTGCACGAGGGAATAATTCGGCCTTCCACGTCAGCTTACTCCTCACCCATATTTCTTGTGCCTAAGCCTCAGGGAGGTTACCGTCCTGTTTTGGATTATAAGGCATTGAATAAGAAGGTGATATTACAATCTGTTCCGCTCCCAGACTTGCATTCCTGTTTTTCGTGGTTCAGAAAGGCTAGGTATTTTACCGCCCTGGACTTAAACCAGGCATATTATCAAATCCCTTTGGCAGAGGAGTCCCGTCATTTGACAGCCTTCGCAACCGACTGGAACCTCTACGAATTTTGTCGTTTGCCCTTTGGCATTTCGACTGGCGCTGCGGTGCTTAGTAGGCTTCTAGATCAGTTGTTTTCTGATATTAAATTCAGTTATCTTTATCATTACCTCGACGATGTCGTGATCTATTCGGAAACCTTTGAGGAGCACCTTGACCACCTGCGCGAAGTGTTGTCTAGACTGCGTAACGCTGGGCTGACGGTTAAATTGTCCAAGGTTTCCTTTGCCAAGCCGCAGATGTCCTTTTTAGGACATATGGTGTCATCTAATGGAGTTTCAGTCGACCAGTCTCGCACCCGAGCCATTGATGAGTTCAGACCCCCGCAGGACGTTAAAGGCGTCGCCCGCTTCATCGGGATGGTAAACTTCTTCCGTAAATTTATCCCTAACTTTGCTAAGCGTGCTGGGCCTCTTAACGCCCTCCGGCGTAAAGGGGTGAAGTTTGAATGGGGTACTTCACAACAAGCGGCCTTCGAGGATCTGAAGTTGGCTATAGCTAATGCTCCGATACTTGCGATGCCCGATTTCTCAAAAACCTTCATTGTTCAGACCGATGCTTCAGCCTCGGCGGTTGCAGCTGTCTTAATGCAGGAATCCGACCTGGGCCGACGACCTGTTGCTTACGCTTCCAGGACCTTGACTCCTCTTGAAAGTAAATATTCAGTCTACGAGTTAGAGGGTTTGGCTGTGTTGTTTGCCTTAGTGAGGTTTCGAATGTATTTAGAACATGTAAAATTCGAGCTTGAAACCGATAACCAAGCGTTGAGCTGGGTCCTGGGTAAGACTAGGAAAACGGGCCGTCTAGCACGGTGGGCCATAAGAATATCGGCGTTTACGTTCGATGTACGGCACATTCGAGGCTCGGACAATGTTGTGGCCGATTCGCTTAGCCGCATGTTCACTGGTCAGCCTATTCAGGATGATGACTCTTCTGACCCTGAGGTCCTAACTTCATTACCCCTTGCTGGAGCAATCTTGACTGATGCCCCGTTGTTATACCATGATCTTGCTAAATTCCAAGTGGAAGATCCTATCTTAGGCCCTATTGTCCAGCAGTTGAAAGAAGGCAAGATTGTTAACCCATATGTGTTAAGGAATGGTGTCCTTTGCTGTCCCTCCCGCTCTGATCACAAGATGAAAGTTGTTGTTCCGTCGGTATTAGTACCTATGATATTTAAATATTTCCATGAAACTCCTTTAGCTGGTCATCTAGGAGTGTTTAAGACCAGGGAGAAAATTCGAGAAAACGTTATTTGGAAGGGGCTGGATGCTGAAGTCCGTGAGTTGGTGAAAGCGTGTAAGATTTGTAGGATAAGCAAGTCTGCCCTTAATACTCGGGTCGGCCTGTTGTCTTCTACCCAGGCTACGCGACCCATGCAACGTCTATTTATAGATTATGTAGGACCCCTCCCCAAGTCAAGGACGGAAGGCAATAGATTTATATTTGTTTGTGTCGACGGCTTCACTCGTTTTTCTTGGTTTTTTCCGACGAGGTTAGCCACGGCAGAGTCCACCATAAGGAGTTTAAAAACCATATTTTCTTCTTTTGGTCCGAGCCAGTACTTGGTGTCCGATAATGCGAGGGCGTTCACGTCGAATTTGTTCAGAAAGTTTTGCTTTAGCCTGTCCATTACGCATGTGACAACGTCTCCGTACCACCCCCAACCCTCTTATGCAGAGAGAGTCAACCGCAATTTGCGGGCCGCTCTCATCGCCTTCCATCATGACGATGTTTTGAGATGGGACAATTCGGTGCCATGGCTTGCCTTCGCATTTAATTCTGCTGTACATGAAGCGCATCAGTTTTCTCCTGTGTCTCTTATGTTCGCCTTCGTTCCCAACTCTCCACTCAGTAATCTCTGGAACATTGATGAACTGTTACCAGAAAGGATTGACCCCCTTAACATCAGGGCAATTTGGAACAAGGCTAAGGAAAACCTCAAGGTGTCCTATGAGAAGAAGAGAGAACGTTACAATGAGGGGCGCCGACCGACCGATCTCGCTGTAGGAGATAACGTTTTTGTTAAGAATTTCGTGCCTTCCGGGAAGCTCGCTCCTAGATTCCGAGGACCGTATGAAATTATTGATTTCTTAACGCCGGTCACCTTGTTGGTAAAGGATCCGGAGACGGAGAGAGTCTTTCGAATTCATCTTTCGCAGGTAAAGCCTGCTTAGCGTTTTTTTTGGGGTACTGCTGCGTGGCAGTCTGTCTCGGCTACGGGTTTCATGTGGTATGAAGCTTTAACCTGGTTATCTGGGGAGTTTTGACGCATTTCCATTCTTGTCGTAGATATGCTCTTCCCTTAGTTAGCTTAAGTTTGTTCCTTCCTTTTTTTTAAAAACAAATCTGGATGTACTAATTATTATGAATGATTAATGTGAGTCCTCCCGAGTCCTATCGTACCCGTACTGCTCTCATGCCCCCGGTCCGGTTACCTGCACTGCCTTGGCCCCCTGTACCCTGTACCGATGGATGGATATCTTTCTACATCTTTGCTGGCCTTCTGCTTTATTTTACAGTGGACTGGAGTATCCACCTACGCCCACTGCTCCATGAGAAGGGCCCCTCGTGGCTGCGATTCCTGGCGATCATTGACTCCAACCACCGTGTCTTACGGCTACCGAGTTCAGAAGGATTGTGATTTCCAGCGTCTGATTTGCCTAAGGAGGCTCCGAGACGGTCTGCTACTGTGACCGTTGTCCTGCATGCATGCCGCTCAATGTTTGGACGGGTTGTATCCCAGCTATGAGTGTGGCCGGCCCTGGTGGCCCACCCTTCCCCTGGCGATTGCTGGGGACATCTTCATTGAAATTAATCTTGCTATATCCCGGGATAGGCTTGGCAAAGACTCGCTGCTTCATTGTGGTGTACAGTAAGAAAGTAATTTCAGTGCTAATCTTGGCAAGAACTCGCTATTTCATTTAATGTGCAGCAAGAATGTAAATTCAGAGATAATCATGGACTCGCTACGTCATTTTGGTGAACAGCAAGAATGTTAATTTTATATATAATCTGGGCAAAGACTCGTTTCTTCATTTTATGTGCAGCAAGATGGTACTTTCGTATATAGTTATTTATTGTAAAGCAAGAACACTATTGTATATCCAGCAAGTATCCAAGATAATGAACTTTATGCGGCTGAATTTGGTGTGGGGGAAACACTTTGGCCAACCCTGCGTTGGTGTTTTGGGGGGGAGGTCTGAACCGTGTGTTTGGTCTCCTCCCGCCTTAAAGGATTTGGTACCTGTGCAGTGCTCCTAGTGAGCTCATTGAAATTTACTACTATTAATTATTGTGCGTATTTCTGAATGTCCTAGGCATTGATATTTTGTAATAAATGTATTCTCTCCCTGTTCCTCACTTATGGCTCCATGGACAAGGAATTCATTCCGTCCTGGGGCGTCCCTCGTATTTGCATTTCTTTTCGTATGTCGATCGTCTGCCATGCTCCCTCGCGTGTACTTACCCCCTCCCGGCTTCTCCGAGAGAGGGGGCGTGCTGACGTTGGTTGTGGGTCCTTCCACTACCGACGAACCGGTGTGGCTCGCCGGGCGGTGGACCGTCTCACTTACCTGCTGCTCTTGTTGTAGAGCACTACTCTTTCGTTGAACCAAGGACCGTGAGGGGGGCATGGGAGGTAAGATCTACTGGCTTGCTATGTGTTGGTGGGATGATGGGAGGAACTTGAAACAGGGAACTTGTACGGATATGTAACGCCATGCATCTGGTTGTAATTTGATAAGGGACGGCTTGGTACCGAGATATTTTGTGAGAGTAACTTAAGGTGGTGTATGTTTCTTGTATCATGAGGATAAAAGCTCACGAAAATGAGAGAAAGATTCCAGAATGTTCTGGACGTGTAGTTTAGGAAGTACGCGTGTCATTGTGCCTTCACTGATAGAAGATTTTTCCTTTCCTTGTAACTGGTGAGCTGTATATACGTTGTAGCGCTGTAGTGATTAGTCAGACATTTATTTTGTACCAGGGCGCGCAGCTTACTTTATGTTAAACCATTTATTGGAGGAGTGGAATTCCTCTATGTTTTACGAGTATGAGAAATGGAAACGGGTTAAAACCCTCCTTTAGTTATGTTGATTTCCAAGCGCTTCCGAATTTGTTTGTTTTCCATTGCCTGTGAATAAATGTTGTTGTCAAGCTGTTTGGAATTGGGTCTCGACATTAAACCTCTGGGTAGGACCTTAGATTTATATCCAGATCCCTGGCCCGCTCTCCTTTGGGTCGTCCTGCTGGTTGAATTACGGCACAATCCCTATTAATATCACATATACATTACCATGTTATTGAATATACGTGTCTCTCCGGGGTAACATACTTGTTACAGATATTTACAATGTGGACATTAGAACGCTGGTAAGCCTGAAACGCCAAAATGAATCATCATACAATTACACAAAGCACAAACAATAGGTTGCATAACATGGTGGAGCATTATCCATATAAACAAGACAACAAATACACTTCAATTCTTCCAAAATCTGTGACCGCACAGAGGTCTTCTGGGATCGATCCAAGGACTCTTCACTTCCAGGTGGTATCTGAAATTCCCTAACTACGACTGTATTTTAATACCCTGATTGGAGTACCATCAATTGCTGGCTTATTAAACACACAGCATTACGCAGGTAAAGGCAAATTACTACGCAAGCGAATACTTAAGTACTGTGTTCTAAATGGGTGAGACTATCCCTGCAGGTCAGAAGCACCAAGTGTTTGATTACAAACCCATTAAGAAACAAACAAGTTAGAGGTCTGGAGCTTCATCTCCATTTCAACTCTCTACTCAGAAGCCATATATCTTTTCGCCTAGGGACACGCTCCCTGGCTAAAAACACCTTAGGGGATGTACACAGTTTCATCCGGAATAAACGATTAATTATTAATTCATTTATCGTATGTTTTCCGGGTATACTACCCTCCATAGGCATCACCATAGGTGAGCACCGTTTGGTTCATGTTTTGGACTTTAACAAATGTAAATTCTCAATTTAAATTTTTTGTGCGCCAGAATTTTCCCGGGATGTCTTCCATTCGCCAATTTTAACTTCAAATGAGCCCTCACGGCTAGTCATAACCCCTTGTTTTCGGAGGTAATCCCCTTTTCTTGATTTGAACATCCTAATCTAATGTAAGTGTCACTTTGTTTTCACATCTTTTCAGTAGTATGTAATGTGTTATTTCCATTGGGGATGCCTTCAGTAGCTCTGTATCAATTTAGTGATTGTTAGGTAAAGCTATGCGCCTTTTACTGAAGTGTTTTAGGAACTTGACTAGCCCCTTTGTTAAATTTTATTGTTTTGTTGCTATCTGTCGTCTGTAAATGTTTCCACTGGCCACTTTCTTTATTTCATGTTGTTATTTTCACATCGATTTCAATTTTAAAAAAGCATAAATACCCTGCCATTCTCTAAAATTCAATAATTGTAAATTCTGTCTAGAAGAAGCAAGGTAGAAATGTTTTTCGTAAGGAGTGTGCGGTGGCACATACATTGTTATATGTTGTTTTGACTGTAAATTAATTTGTTTTGTGCTTTAACTGGAACTGATGATCAGTAATTTTGAGTGTTCAGAAAGGGACCATCGTTAATCTCGTTTTCCTTGCAACGAACTACCTTTCACAGACTCGTATGGTTCCCAGCCCGCTTCCATCTCCTTTCTTTTAGTTGTTATGTTGGTCAACCTGGTATTTATATCTCGAAGTTGTTTATGCAGTCTTTATCGTGTGTGTTTTAATTAATTTTATCAAATCTCATGAAGTTTAAATTTTCTTTGTTATTATTATTATTATTATTATTATTATTATTATTATTATGATGCTGCGTAATCCGTAGCGGTTACAGAAATAAACAATTCACACAAAAATATGCCGGATGTGCGAATTATTTATCGCCGACCCAGTCACGGTTATTCTAGCCTCGCAGTCTAATATACTGAGCCTGCGAGTCCCAGATTCCATTCCAGGCACTACGTCGATTATTATTATTATTATTATTATTATTATTATTATTATTATTATTATTATTATTATTATTCGTTGTACTTCACTTCCATGGTTAACATGCTGACCCTTTGTTCAAGCAGTCCAGGGTTCGAAACTCGGCTGGATCGGGAATTTCAACATTACCGAGCTCGATAGCTGCAGTCGCTTAAGTGCGGCCAGTATCCAGTATTCGGGAGATAGTAGGTTCGAACCCTACTCTCGGCAGCCCTGAAGATGGTTTTCCGTGGTTTCCCAATTTCACACCAGGCAAATGCTGGGTCTGTACCTTAATTAAGGCCACGGCCGTTTCCTTCCAACTCCTAGGCCTTTCCTATCCCATCGTCCACATAAGACCTATCTGTGTCGGTGCGACGTAAAGCAAATAGCAATTATTATTATTATTATTATTATTATTATTATTATTATTATTATTATTCTGCGTAATCCGTAGCGGTTAACAGAAATTAACAATGAACACAAAAATATGCCGGATGTGCGAATTATTTATCGCCGACCCAGTCAAGGTTATTGTAGAATCGCAGTCTAATATACTGATCCTGCGAGTCCCAGATTCCATTCCAGGCAAGGACAGATTATTATTATTATTATTATTATTATTATTATTATTATTATTATTATTATTATTATCCGTTGTACTACACTCCCATGGTTAACATAACATGCTGACCCTTTGTCCAAGCACTCCAGGGTTCGAATCTCGGTTGGGCCGGGAATTTCAACCTTCAATGGTCATTTTCTCTTGATCAGGGATCCGGGAGTTTGTGCCTTCTTCAATATTAAAATTTTTTTATCGTAGATACGGATCATCCTCATTGACGGTTAGGTCACCCATGGATACCAAACCGAAAGACCTGCATCAGGCATCTCCAAGAGACATGTGGATAAACAGAACATTAATAAAGAACTATACATGCAGAACTAAACAGGATAAAAGGAGGAAAATGTCTGAATACATAGAACAGGAAATTAGAAAAAGAATTATCTATCAGGTATCTATAGATGTCTACAAATTCTATTAGCTCACGAATGGAATACTTCCGCGCGATGCCGATATTTTACACTGACCTCTGGATCTCCATAAATCTTCATTATTAATATTATATTTTCAAAATTTCTGGAAGGTCTCGTTAAGTTTATTTCGACACCAGATTTAGGAATTTTGTCGGAAATTAATACATTATGAGTCTGCTGAGAGGAGCAGTCAAGATAAACACATCAGTGGCGCTAAGGCGGTGTATTGTACACCGGGATGAAACGTCTTGACAATAGGGGGCTCTGACAAGCATTCAGAGGAATGGAGTGGCAGAGGCTTTTGTTTCTGTCCGTCTCTGGTTACACAATGGCTTGTCGTACTGAATTCCTCAACTCCTTTGTATTTTAAATGCTAACATTTTAGCCATTCTCAATAACTCTGACGATGAAACTCTGGCTATCTACACCCTGTACATTAACGATATCTTTTCAAATACTGAAAACTGTAAATACCAGTAATATGCAGATAATTCATAGCCCTATCTCACACGAGAGTAACCGGTATTTACGAAACTATGTGAAAATTTAATCAAGAACTCTCGCATACTGAACTATGGACTGGACTAAACGGACTCAGAATCGAAAAACTGATCGAGATTCTCCATCGGAAACGGATATACATAAAATATATCCGCAACATACAAATTATTTACTGGGACCAGTGAGCTACAGTCGCTTATAAAAGGAACATCCACTGAAACTTCCGAAACACGCACTTTCTGTTGAGAGTTCAAATGACAGAAATCTTCATTCCTATATAAAAGTACACATAAGTGACTTTTAAACTCCCTGGAAGATAAGCAACAAAGGATAGAACAACGTAGATGATAATAATACTAATTTCGTGTGGCTATTTCTAGCCGAGTGCAGCCCTTGTAAGGCAGACCCTCCGATGAGGGTGGGCGGCATCTGCCTGGAGGATAGTGTTATGTGTGGTGTATGAGTTGAAAGGATGTTGGGGACAGCACAAACACCCAGCCCCAATCCACTTGAATTAACTAATGAAGGTTAAAATCCCCGACCCGCCCGGGAATCAAACCCGGGACCTTATGAACCGAAGGCCAGTACACTGACCATTTAGCCAACGAGTAGGACAACGGAGATGATGAAACAGAAGTATTTGCACCAGAAAATGTTAACTACTTCTTTGAGCTTTTATTGATCGTAATTGAGTACTTCAAAATACAATGATAAATGTTGCAGAATGATGTGTATCACAGAATGGAAGATTTATAGGAATACGCAACACAGATCTTGAAATATGTCATCAGGCTGTAGTATGGCACAAAATCAAGTTGTCCAAATTCACATGAAAATTACGGAAATAAATGTGTGTCACATTTACTCTTTCACGGTCTTACGACACCAATTCGATACTATTCCTAGTTCTTACTACCGGACGAGTTGGCTGTGTGGTTAGGAGCGCGCAGCTGTGCGCTCGCATCCGGGAGATAGTGGGTTCGAACCCCACTGTCGCCAGCCCTGAAAATGGTTTTCCGTGGTTTCCCATTTTCACACCAGGCAAATGCTGGGGCTGTACCTTAATTAAGGCCACGGCCGCTTCCTTTCCATTCCCAGGCCTTTTCTCTCCCATCGTCGCCATAAGACCTATCTGTGTCGGTGCGACGTAAAGCAACTAGAAAAAAAAAGTTCTTACTCGGTAAATTATGTCGATCTAGAAACATTTAAACTTAGAGTGCATTTTGACCACCTCGACATCTCCTGTTTCTACTATAAAGTTTTCAGCCTTGTCATGTTTCTCTTAAGAGTGCATTGTGTTCTGGTGATTATACCTCTCGTTTACAGTAGTTCCTTTGAAGCCTTTTAATGAATAAGGTAATTACTCTGAATGGTGCGACACCGTCTGCATCACATATCCTTCGGGAGCACCCACCTCTTCTTCGGAAAGGTAACTGCACAATCATGCACAGCGAAAGAAGAAGAATAAATGTCAAATTCTCCGTTATTGTCTGATAAAAGTTGCTTCAATTTTGTAATAGTTACAAACACCATACTTTTTGTTCAGAAATTCTTATAGCCGAGCGACGTATGAGATTGCCATGCTGGTATAAAATTTTATTATTGTAAACATAAGATGCAATACAGCATAATGTAACATAAATATTCTTGTAATTAAATTTCTTTGTAATATTAGTAATTACATGACTTGTAACATGAGATAAAATATATATAGCCATTATTTTGATTCCCTACATACATTTTTATCATGTTACTGCAAGTGTTGCTTGGAGCACAAAGTGCTTTTCTTTTCATTTCCGCTTCTGCTTGTCTTCATTTTTTCGTACAAAGTAAATAGGCCTATGCATGTATGAAGTAGAAACTGAGCTCGATTTACTTCTTTGTTCCCGTTTATTTCAATCTCTTTGTTTGGGAGTTCTGGGAAAATAAATGCCGAAGCGGCTTTCTTCTCTCCCCCCAGTCCACAGTTCCGTGGAAAGGCAGGACCCAGCAAATCTCGCGCGCAGGGTTTGTTGCTATTGTACTGCGGGTGGCTTCACTCGCTTATACTGTACGTCATCTGTTCATTGTGTTGCGGTTGCTTGACAAGTGTTCCCATTGCTGCAACACGCAAAACGGGTTTCTTCATCCCTTTTCTCTCTCTCTCATACAAACAATATCATTCCATGCATCTGTTAAACATATTCATAGGATAATTGTGAGTAGTAAGTTCAGTCGGACCAACTCAGTATATATATATTTCAGTTGCACGCTTTCTCCAATAAAGTAATAATAAAGTTTGGCCTTCTGAGAAGCCTGGTGCAGGTTTTTAAGTTGACTCCTATGGGTGACCTGCGCTTCTGTCAGAAATATAATGTCGAGTATGGTACATATATCCAGCCCGAGCCAGAGAAAATAACGAACGAAGATTAAAATCCCTGGCTAGGCCAGGAATCTAACTCGGGACCAATTAGAACAAAGGAGAACATGGTAGTTTGTTAGTTATGGAGCCGGTTGTCCAATCCAGTAAATATGTTCAGATTTCCAAATGATAATTATAAAATTATAGATCACATAATGTTATGTTGGAATAATAATAATGTTATTTGCTTTACGTCCCACTAACTACTTTTTAAGGTCTTCGGAGACGCCGAGGTGCCGGAATTTAGTCCCGCAGGAGATCTTTTACGTGCCAGTAAATCTACCGACACGGGGCTGTCGTATTTGAGCACCTTCAAATACCACCGGACTGAGCCAGGATCGAACCTGCCAAGTTGGGGTTAGAAGGCCAGCGCCTTAACCGTCTGAGCCACTCAGCCCGGCTGTTATGTTGGAGCATCAGTACCTAGTGTAACGGTTATCTTTATTACCTGCTGTCCTCAGAGGTCCGGGTTCGATTACTGATACTACCGGAGATTTGTGAATGACAATAGGACAGGCTAAGTGCGGCCAGTTTCCAGAATTCGGGATATAGTGGGTTCGAATCCCACTGTCGGCAGCCCTGAAAATGGTTTTCCGTGGTTTCCCATTTTCACACCACGCAAATGCTGGGACTATAACTTAATTAAGGCCATGGCCGCTTCCTTCCAACTACTAGGCCTTTCCTATCCCATCATCGCCACAAGACCTATCTGTGTCGGTGCGACGTAAAGTAACTAGCGAAAAACAAAACAAAAAAGGAGGACAGGTGTGTGGATGTGTGGTACATGCAGTTCACCTCCATTACGGGTGTGTCTGAAAGGAGTTCTGCACCACCTCAGGACAAAGACACAAATTTATTTCTGTGGTATGTTGAGGACATTAGGTCGTGTTACGTTACAAGTTGACGCGTTTTAGGTTTACAACCAAGAGCCAATTTCACACTGACCGATTTCACGCATTCAATCCCGTAGCCTTCCGGAGATCCTGGCAGTAGGAGGTGGCGTTAACAGTGGATCTCCGACGATATGAAAGCAAAAAATATCCTCTGTGCGATTAGTCTTGTTTGCGAATCCAATCTGATAGTGATTAGCAACGGTTCGTGTCTCTAGAACTCTCCAGACATTACTCTCACTCACTCTAATACGAAGGACGATATCAACTTGTCGCCATCAACCTGCTCTAGTGTCACTGTTCGAATGCGGTCAGTAGTTGAAAGGGCTACTTTTCCCATTTTACCCCAGTCCTGCAGGTGCTGTGTGTATACCACCGACCTTACAAGTGATGTCGTTAAACTGGCGCAACAACTATCTCCTATACTTCTCAAACATCGGCCCACACTGCATGCTGTAAACATGTTTGTGATACTATGACATACCATGTGAAATCGTAAGGTGCAAGACTTATTTGTGCACTATGTTAACATACACAGAACTACAGTAGTTTTAGTATATGAAATTGTTTCCTTCGTAAAGTTTCGTATTAAATCACGCTCTAAATCAGTTATCTTGTATACGGAGCGACTTAGCCGTGTGGGTAGGGTCGCGCATCAGTGAGGTTGCACTCGGGAGATGGTGGGTTCGAACCCCGCTGTCAGCAGCCCTGAATATGGTTTTCCATGATTTCCCATTTTCACACCAAGAAACTTCTGGGGCTTTACCTTAATTAAGGGCACGTCCGCCTCTTTCCCACTCCTGTCCCTTTCCTGTTGCACTGTGGTGTCAGTGCGACAGAAAACAAATTGTAAAAAAAACAAAAAAAACAGGTTAACATGTATGTATTGTATATGTAAAGCCACTTCTTCTTCTTAATCTGCTTACCCTCCAGGGTTAGCCTTTCCCTCGGACTCTGCGAGGGATCCCACCTCTACCGCCTCAAGGGCAGTGTCCTGGAGTGTGAGACATTGGGTCGGGGGATACAACTGGGGATAATGATGACCGGTACCCCACCCAGGTGGCCTCACCTGCTATGCTGAACAGGGGCCTTGTGGGGGGATGGGAAGATTGGAAGGGATAGACAAGGAAGAGGGAAGGAAGCGGCCGTGGCTTTAACTTAGGCACCATCCAGGCATTTGCCTGGAGGAGAAGTGGAAAACTACAGAAAATCACTTTCAGGATGGCTGAGGAGGGAATCGAACCCACCTCTACTCAGTTGACCTCCAGAGGCTGAGTGGACCCCGTTCCAGCCCTCGTACCACTTATCAAATTTCCGCGCAAAGCCGGGAATCGAACCCCGACCTCCAGGGGTGGCTGCTAATCGCACTAACCACTACACCACAGAGGCGGACTGTAAAATCATACGCTGAATAAATAAATAAATAAATAAATGCTCTTAAAAAAGTGCTCTTTATATTCATGGATATATTGAAATATAATTTTGTGTGGCTATTTCCAGCCGGGTGCAGCCCTTGTAAGAAGGACCCTCCGATGAGGGTGGGCGGCATCTGTCATGTGTAGGTAACTGCGTGTTAATGTGGTGGGGGATAGTGTTATGTGTGGTGTGTAAGTTGCAGGGATGTTAGGGACACCACTAATACCCAGTCCCCAAGCCAAAGAAATTAACCATTTAAGGTTAAAATCTCCGACCCAGCCCAGAATCGAACCTGGAACCCTATGGAACAAAGGCCAGCACGCTAACCATTTAGCCATGGAGCTGGACATATGCATGGATAATAGTAATAATCAAAATGGAAATAATCATAATTTTATTGCGTTTGAATCACACCAGCTACGAGTACGGTTCTCGGGCACGCTGAAATGCTAGAAATTTCGTCCTACATGACTTCCATTATGTGGCGGTAAAGCTGGTGTACTTGAACACTCTAAAATTCCACAGAACTGAGTTGCAGTCAATGCCTTCACCTCTGGGTCAAAATCCTAGCGGTCTACAATCTCAGCCAGTCAGTCGGGCCTTTAATTAAATATGACAAAGCTAATATTCACGTAAAAATATTACAGTATTTGTGATGATACAAATATTGTAGACGCTTTTCCCAGCATAATGTATACACCTTGAAAAATGGTGAGTAATTTCTCTGTGGGAAAATCAAATGATAATACATGTGTCCTATACGTCTCTCGGTCGTAGCCAGCCATCGACGGTTGTTAATTTTAGATTACCGCCAGCCATAAGACATATCATGCATGGTTGTTAGGTAATATTGTCTGGCCATCCATCCACACTTTCAATCGCAACCTGCACGGTGGCTAGGTTACGGTTCCGTCACATGTTTTGTTACATGACAACATTCACGAATCGTAGGGGTAACGCAAAGTGCAGAGTCAAAAACGTGGAAAAAGGTACAGTATGACGCATGATGTGACTGACAGACCGAGGGAAGGTCGACCGGGAGTGAAAACACCACGTAGAGATTGGTATATCCACGAAACAGTGCAAAGGAGACCAACTTCGACTGTTTAAAAATTACGAGATAACATCTTGAGGGCAACTGGGGTCCATATATCTTCATAGGCCACAATGAACGTCATTTCGACAGGTCACTCGTCCTCCAGTAGATAATCATCATCGTGTTTTAGGGAGAAGATGGGCCATCCCATATCTTAATTCCTATTCTTTTTTTTTTTTTTTTTTTGCTAGTTGTTTTACGTCGCACCGACACAGATAGGTCTTACGGCGACGATGGGACAGGAAAGGGCTAGGAATGGGAAGGAAGCGGCCGTGCCTTAATTAAGGTACAGCCCCAGCATTTGCCTGGTGTGAAAATGGGAAACCACGGAAAACCATTTTCAGGGCTGCCGACAGTGGGTATCTTAACTGAGAGCTGGATGAATGGCGTAATGCCTTGTTTGCAGAAGGAACGCATATATCAATCAGGCCAGATACACGACGAATAAAGGGTGCAGAGATGTAAAGGGCGCAGTGGATATTTATTACCAGCATTCTCAAGAAGTTGCATGCATTTGGAGGTGGTGGAATAATATTTTGGGCTGGGATTATGTACGGCCGTCGTATACCTTTGACACTGATGGAATTCATCGACAACCCTTTAGGTTTGAATGATGATGAATTCATTTTTTTCGGTTAAAATGCTCGCCCTGAGGAACTTCATGAGTGAGGGGTATCGACGTTATGAATTGGCTAGATAATTCACCGGACATGAACTGCATTGAACGTGCAAGGAACGTGTTGAAAATGGCTTTTCTTGATTGTCCACAACGTCCACAGATATTTCAGACCTCATCAGGGTTGCACAGATGGTCTGGGACCTTCTGTGAATATTTAAAACAACCGGAACAACATGAAGCACTATATAAATCGTTGTATGTTTTCAATTGTCTGTGACTGTGATTATGAGAATAACGACTGAACCAAATTTATATCAGTCGTAAAGTGAGGAGGATAGAGAAAAACCACGAGTAATGGCTGCCCTACAGTAATGGCACTGTATGATTAAAACCACATAAATATTAGTTTAAAAGACAAGGTCAATAAAGGGCAATGTGCAGATAAATATTTCCAGAGCCGTTTAAGACTTAGTCATTGTAATTCCATCCTACTAAATGATATTAAGAGACCTGTAAGACAAAGAACCCTCAGTTTGACTTCCTTACTTACTTACTTATTTACTTACTTAATCTGTTCATCCTCCAGGGTTGGTTTTCCCCTCGGACTCAGCAAGGGATCCCACATCTACCGCCTCAGGGGCAGTGTCCTGGAGCGTGAGACATTGGGTCTGGGGATACGACTGGGGAGGATGACCAGTACCTCGCTTAGGCGGCCTCACCTGCTATGCTGAACAGGGGCCTTGATAGGGGATGGGAAGATTGGAAGGGAAGGGGGAGGGAAGGAAGCGGCCGTGGCCTTAAGTTAGGTACCATCCTGGCATTTGCCTGAAGGAGAAGTGGGAAACAACGGGAAACCACTTCCAGGATGGCTGAGGTGGGAATCGAACCCACCTCTACTCAGTTGATCTCCCGAGGCTGAGCGGACCCCGTTACAGCCCTTGTACCATTTTTCAAATTTCATGACAGAGCCGGGAATCGAACCCGGACCTCCGTGGGTGACAGCTAATCACACTAACCACAACACCACACAGGCGGACCCCCCAGTATGAATATTATTCTTAATGAATATTGAATTTTCACGACCGCATTGTAATCGAAATAAACTTGCACCCTTTAGGTCGTGTTCCGTACTTATAGTACGTATTGAAGAGATGTACAGAACAGAAATGGCCAATCGGGCAACAATGGGATCCGAACCCACAACGTCCCCATTTCGCTTCGGTTACTCTACCAGCGGGTGACTTTCACGCACTGTACAATGTGATGGCAGTAATGCCAGGTCTGTGGCTTGGATCCTTTCCAATAGAACGCATGTGGCCTAGGCCATAGCTCAACTGGTAAAGCATCGGACGCGAAGTCGGGTGGTTGTGGGTTCGGATCCAACTGGTGTTTGGCTGGCGATTTTTTTTTTGTTCTCTACTTAACATTTCTACACGTACTATATGGACGTAAAAACAACGTCCGCCTCTGTGGTGTAGTGGTTAGCGTGATTAGCTGCCAGCCCCGGAGGTCCGGGTTCGATTCCCGGCTCTGCCACGAAATTTGAAAAGTGGTACGAGGGCGGGAACGGGGTCCACTCAGCCTCGGGAGGTCAACTGAGTAGAGGTGGGTTCGATTCCCTCCTCAGCCATCCTGGAAGTGGTTTTCCGTGGTTTCCCACTTCTCCTCCAGGCAAATGCCGGGATGGTACCTAACTTAAGGCCACGGCCGCTTCCTTCCCTCTTCCTTGCCTATCCCTTCCAATCTTCCCATCCCTCCACAAGGCCCCTGTTCAGCATAGCAGGTGAGGCCGCCTGGGCGAGGTACTGGTCATACTCCCCAGTTGTATCCCCCGACCAAGAGTCTGAAGCTCCAGGACACTGCCCTTGAGGCGCTAGAGGTGGGATCCCTCGCTAAGTCCGAGGGAAAAACCGAACCTGGAGGGTAAACAGATGATGATGATGATGATGATGATGATGAAAAACAACAATGTTATTTTATTGGATTTAAATGATCCTCATAATACTGTAACACATTAACTCTCCTGCAAATAGTTAGGTATACAAACGACAGGTGCGCAGTACTGAAGGAAAGTCTGAGGACCCGTGACAGACTACTCAACATTAATATTTCAGGGCTTCAAAGTGGGAGGTCTTATTCGTGAGTAGCAGATGTCAACTATATATGTTATGGATCCATGTTTCAACATATCAAAGTGAAATACACATGACTGTCACATCTCTGTGCTTGCTGGTGTGAAGTGTGCTCTTCTGTGAAGTACTCCAGTGGCTTCTTCCATACGTAAGCTGATATAACGTCACTTCTGTTCAGCCCCACAAGACATCGTTTGCTTTAGGATTAAATCATAGACATTACGTCCGGTTTGATGTTTATTTCGACAACAATAGTTGTGATGATTAGTGAACTTCACCGAAGTCATAAAAGTTTTACTTTTATGTTCCAATAATACTTTCATAGTTGTCTTAGATGTTGATTTTGTTGCACTAGATGTGGTGATAAATCTACCGATACTAAGCAAGGTTCTGTTTTAGTTTTGTTTCTTTTTCAAGTATAATACTGTTACCATATGCCATATGGTTGTTTCCCTTTAAGGTTGTATATAAATTTTTAATACTCAAAATTGGTTTCGGCACACTAAATAACCAAACAGTAATAAATGACAACTTCATTTTTCCTATTGTAATCATTCTTACTTTAAAACACCAATCAATATAATTAGTCTACTGATGTCGTTCCATGCAATCTTTCCGCTGAAAGCTCGGGGATCCCACTTAATTGAACAATTCCACATCTTACTTCCAAGTCTTCCCAGCCCAAATTTTGCAATATTTTATAAATATTGCCTTACCAGAGACTTACATACTCTCTCCTTTACAACATTACTACAAGCCCTAAATATGTTCGTAACCATATGAAGAGATTTGTAACCTTTATTTACAAACTCTTTAAGTGATTACTACAATGAAGATCTTTCTGTGTATTCACAAATATACCGTAATATAATACACAATTTCCAAAAAATTCAGATTATATACGTTGAGCAGCTGCAAGAAAATATGATATATTCAGTACGAGAACATAATTGGATACTGTATCATAATTATCTGCACTTTTCAACGTGGAAATGGATTTCCGCTGATATATCTGTAACGGCTCGTTCTTTTAGAAATTTCTCTGAACAAAAAGCATACAAAATCTATTTTTATTTTTTTGTGTCGTAAGCACTTAAAACAGATTACTATTGAAGTACTTTCTAAAGCACTTACGAGCGTCGTGTGCCTCTTAATTTCAAGAACAACGGCATGACTTTCGGCCTAGATTTCATCCCAGTTTACTTTCACCAGAAATAACTATTTTCATGCCAGTTTCACGTCATACATTCGCAAAGAGACAAACAGACAAAATTGAAGCTACAGGTAGAATTCCTCACTACACACTTCACTGGAGACAAAAATCTCAAATGCAGATATATCATCTCGGCCGTTATTCTTAGTTTCCAAGAGCAGGGCCGCCATCTTACAGTCAGATGACACCTCAATTTTAATCGCGTAGGCTGAATGGACCTTGAATCAGCCCTCAGATCCAGGTAAAAAACAATGACCTGGTTGGGAATCGAACATTGGTTTTCCGGGCAGGGGACGAGCACGCTACCACTACACCACGGTGATCTCGCAGGCTGAGCAGCGGTCGCTTAGTAGGCCAGGGCCCTTCGGAGCTTTTGCTCCATGAGATTTGAATTTTTATGAATATATATAATTTTGATATCCATCCCTTTCTTTCACGTAGCTTGCAACAAGTGTTTATGGAACTGTGGTAACATATATAGTACAGATGCCGCTTATTTGCCATAATTTCATTTGTCTTCATTCGCTATTTGCTTTACGTCGCACCGACACAGATAGGTCTTATGGCGACGATGGGATAGGTCTAGGAGCTGGAAGGAAGTGGCCGTGGCCTTAATTAAGGTACAGCCCCAGCATTTGCCTGGTGTGGAAATGGGAAACCACGGGAAACGATCTTCATGGCTGCCGACAGTGGGATTCGAACCCACTATCTCCCGGATGCAAGCTCACAGCCGCACGCCTCTAATCGCTCGGCCAACTCGCCCAGTGTCTTGATTCAGCTGTGAGCTATTAGATAACGTAGTTAGGTTTTCAGAAACTGGAACACAGAAAATATTAAAATTGTCGTGTAACGTATCATATACGCAGAAGGTATCTCGTAATGAACACCTCAAAAATATTACCCAGTATTTTCTCCTCAAGAGTTAAGAGGATAAAGTACTACTTTTCATCCTACATTTGGCAGCTTCCAGTTTATTTGCTCGTCTAATGAGTAGAAATAGCACCACTCTCGACCAGTAATTAAGTCTGAGCTACGGTTTATTACCCTCACTCTCAGGCGGATGGCTTTTAAAACACAACCGCAGTCTCAATTACAACGAATATAAAGGGAAGAGCATATTTTGAGTACAATTACCGCTCCTTCTCTGCTCTTTTATAGTGGATGTTGAAACCAAGATTACTCCAACTTAGTGAAATTCTACTTTAGAGCTCACCTGTTTACAGAGGGAAATATTTATATTTAAGACTGGAACACATTTTAAGCAGGAAGCTTAAATTAGGTTTGGAAATGTTACGAAAACATAGACTGAAATTCGTATAAGTGTTTTTAAGGGAAGAGTACTGAATTCTCTCTCTTCAATCTGTATTCGGTTGGAATAGTATATAAAAAGCATTTGCATGTTCAGAAGGTTGTGTTAACATCAATAGCACGATAGTAAATTATTTCAAGAACGTGGGTTATACCATCCTTATAAAAGCTAACGTCATTTATTTCTCTTCAAGATAAAACCAATGGACATAAATTAACTTGTATTGAAACACCACTATTGCAAAGAAAGAAGTTAATAGTACCATACAAAAATGCTTGGCACTTCAAGGAGCTTCATTGCAATTAACCGTCTAGATTATTGAAGGAAGAATTTCCGGATTTTTATCAAAAAATTCGGCACCAATTCGAAACTGCAAGAGAAAACTTCTAAACGTTGAAAACTATCATCAGCCTGAAAGTACGCCAATACGTGGTTAAACGTTTCTGTTCTTGTCAGTATTGTTATATGGTCCGGAGAAATGGACATTAAAATTGTACCGGGCGGTACACCTCCACACCGCTAATTCAAAATGTGCGCCAGTTGAAACTCCTCTGTTGGAGGAAGTCTGAACTTTATCTACGCTATTAATTCTCTACTTTCTCTGAAGATGTCACCACATGGAAAACTTTGAGTTTTTGAACTGTGTCATTTGTGATGTGTTTTTGTTTCGCTTGAAGTAAGAGGTGTGAACTTTCTCTTCTAGAGGACACTACTGAAGATCAACAATAGTGCAATCTAGTGCGAAGTCAAAGAACTATTTTGTTGGAGAAATTTTTATTTCAAATGTTTGTTCTTTGCTAAATTTCTTTCTGTTATTGTTTAAGTTGGCTGCATACCCCTCTTTTTCCCCTTGTTTTAGATTTATCCAATCCCGAATTTCTTTGAGTTTTTTCTCGACCAATCCGATGTATCTTCCCCCTACTTGGATATGTTTCTGTACCCTAGCCAATAAAGAATGTGCGGGAGGGTGTTTTCATTCCCCTAACGCCTAGAAACTTCTGCGAGAGGATATAAACTGCTGATTTTAGGGTCTCCGGGCCACTTCTGTTCCATCTTTCAGTGTATTAAGTACATAGCAGGAGGCGGGAAGCGCCTCTTTCCTCGGCAGCGGTCAACAACAAGGTAATGGCCGATTAATAACTTCTTTCTTTGCTAGCTCAGCAGTTTAACTCTCGGGGCGGGTTCTAAGCTTTCCACCATGTAACCGTTTCCTAAATGTAACTACTCTTTTCATTTATTCTCTTTTAAAGCTACATACTGGGATAGAGAGTGCTAACCCTCTCGAGCTCCCACTCATATTGTTTTGAGGTGAACTTATTTTTCTCAACCTATTCTTCGATAACGTAAAACAAATTGTTCTCTTCTTAAGTCACCTCTTTAGTATGGGATTAGCCCTTGTATTAACGGCCTAGTGCCAAGTAGGTCTTAATCAAAGTGTATTAGGAGTGCAAGTTCGCCTCCTCTCAAATTGTTATTTTAGAGGTCATTTAATTAACCTGCTTTTCATTTAATAGACCTCAGTAGATTGGGTATTTTACCCCTGTGTTTATGTCCGTTGAGGACAACTTGAAGGTGGAGTTTGGTGTGGCCTGGGAGAGGCTTAAATTTGAGAGCGAGTGGCTCTTTTGAAAATTGAGTGTTGTACGCCTCGTGGAGGCTTTTCAGTGTAATTTGGAGCAAGGGCTCCTAGGCATGAATGGGGTTTTCTGCCCCTCTGTTGAAACTTGTGTTTGGGGTAAAATTGAGCTGATTGCCCAAGCAGTGTAAAGTCAGGGCGCGAAGCCCAAATTCTGTAAATATTGTAACTACCCTTTTGATTTGCTACTTTGTACCTACCATGCTTGTTATTTCTTTGTTTTTGAAAAGAAAATATAACCTTGTTAAATTTTACATTAACTTTGATTCCGTAGTTTGAGACCCGTTCACGCCCGCACCTTCTTTCACGCATAACTACCACGGATATCTCCGTAACAAGTGGTAGCAGAGCGTGGTTGAATGGGTCTCAATTTAGCCCCTTTTGACGGCTAAACATTGTTTGTTCCGAACTCTAACTATTTTCCCAGTTGCTGGAATTTTTTGAGTTTTTCAAAATTGTTCTGTCACCATGCCCGGCCCTCGCGATGTTCTCCATCTTAACTATTTGCGCAAGGAGGAGTTGATCTATGAATTGACTATTAGAAATGTACAATCTGGAGGCACGGTTGCAGTAGACACAAACAAGCTTAGAGAGTCCCTAGATTTGCCCATTTCCATCCCCAATTTGGGAGAGAAAGAAATTGACGACTCTCTTTCCACGATCACGGAGAATATTACTGGGCTAGCTTCTGTAGTTTTTTTGATGAAAATGATCCTTCTCCTAATCAAATTAAGCGTGTGCAAGCTAGGCTGTTTCATTTTTCAAATGACGTTCAGAAGAAGGAAGCTAGTACGCTGCTTGAAAATATGTCTGAATTATCTAGCAAGGTCACTCAATTGTTAACAGGGGAGGTTCCTCCCAAAAGCGATCTACCCACCACAGTGAATGTAGGTAGCGAGGAAGAGCCTCATAAGGGAGAAGTTAATAGGATAACCGTTGCTGCTCAAACTATCTCTGCCCCATTGGACAACGAATCTGAACGCCGTGCATCGTTGAGTAACATCCGTTCGGAATTAACTTCCTTGCCTTTGAAACCTTTACCTACTATGTCACCCGGGTTTAGCAGCTTGCCTCATCCATTGGCAATGTTGCTCAGAGGTATCTCTAAGTTTTCGGTTAATACCACCAGTGAAGTAATTTCATTTTTAAGATTTCTGGTTGAATTTCAGGATCATGCACTTGTGTTTTCTCTTTCTCCATGTCAAATTTTGCAAATTATCTATCCGTATGCTATTGGTATTCTCTCAGATAAAATCGTAAGAGCCATTGCCGAGCAATCATCTATTGAGGATTTCCATGCCCACTTGCTAGCTAACTTCATCCCGGCTAGGGCCAGGTCCTCCCTTATTCAGAAGTACTATTATCGTGTACAGCGCTTGGATGAGAACTTGGCTGATTTCATACAGGACATTAAGTTTTATACTAGGGTGTTTGCTCTGCACTTCCCTGAGGACCAGATTGTACAGGCTATTGTAGAAGGCATTTCACCATCTTATAGGTCATATTTGTGTTTCGCGGCGTGCCCGCAAACTTTCTCTGAACTTGAAGCGTTGGCCGTCTCAGCGGAAGGAGTTAGGTACGCTGATTCTTTGCGTGTGGCAAAAGAACCCCCTCCTTCGTTTAGTAATACTCGGCCTCCACCTCGCCGACCAGTCACCTGACCACGCCTGACCACCTTCGCAATAAATGTCCATTGGTCAAAACTAGTAGGGCAAATAATGGAGCTGGTTCAGCACAAGGCTGTTTTAAATGTGGGGCTTTCTCACATATCGCCAAGAATTGCCCAAACTCGAATAGCACCCCCTCCTGCTCAACTTCTGGTGCAAATTCTACCTATGCCAATAATAAAAAGTGACTAGTGGCTTCGGCTGAGTCGACTAATCCATCTTCCCGAGACTCAGCCCCTGGTAAACAGGTTGTAAATTCAGGGAACGAGCAATTTTCAAATTTATCTTTTGAAGGTCCCAAAGAGTGTCTTAGGATTGCGGCGGATTCCCCCGCACCGGTTCCTTTTCTTAAGATCGAGTTAAATAACGAGCCTATAACAGCTCTCTTAGATTCAGGCAGTGTTTGTTCGATTATTTCGGCTGAATGGTATTCTAAATTGAAATCTGTTTGTAAACTTACTGACTATGTCTCATCTCCTGTTCAATATGTTTCGGCTAATTCATCCCCATTAGAAATTCTCGGTTCCTTATATGTCAAAATTCGGATTTTTAAATTCACGTGGAAAGTTAAATTGTTTGTGGCCAAGCTTTTGTCTTGCCCCATTATATTGGGAGCGGACTTTATTTCTCACACTGGTCTTGTGCTCGATCTTCAGAGTAGGTCTTGCACTTTCAAATTTGCCTCTAATTGTAACATCCCTTTATTAAAGTGTAATTCTGCATTATGTTCTTCTATTTCGCCTACCCAGGATGAGATGTTGTTAGACCTTAGACATCTACCTGAGGAGCAGGCTGATAGTATTCGCAAATTGTGTCAGTCGTTTCCCGAGGTGTTCTCTGATACTCTTGGTGTTACTGACCTGATCGAATACAAAATTGAGGTCACGGATTCGATTCCTGTCCGTTTTCCACCGTATAGGCTATCTCCACCTAAAATGAAGGCTCTGAAAGAAATTATCGATCAGATGTTGAAGGATGGGATTATTAGGCCCTCTAAGTCGGCGTATTCTTCGCCTATTTTTCTAGTTCCGAAGCCCCAAGGAGGCTTCAGGCCTGTCATTGATTATAGGGCTCTCAATCGGAAGGTGGTGTTGCAATCTGTGCCCCTTCCTGACCTTCATTCTTGTTTTTCATGGTTTCGTAAGGCCAAGTTCTTTACTATCTTGGACTTGAATCAGGCCTACAATCAAATTCCCCTTGCCGAAGAGTCTAAACGCCTTACAGCGTTTGCCACGGACTGGAATTTATATGAATACAACCGCGTGCCTTTCGGGCTCCCCACGGGAGCAGCTGTACTCACTAGGCTACTAGATAGGGTCTTTTCCGACATCAAATTTGAGTACTTATATCACTACTTGGATGATGTCGTCGTATTTTCAGAGACTTTTGAAGAGCATCTAGATCATCTGCGAGAAGTTCTCGATCGCCTTCGTAAGGCTGGGTTAACTGTTAAGTTGTCCAAGGTTGCCTTCGCTAAGCCCTCTATGTCGTTCCTAGGGCATATTGTGTCACCTGATGGTGTAGCTGTCGATCATTCTAGAACACAGGCCATCCATGATTTTAAACCTCCCAAGGACATTAAAGGCATCGCCAGGTTCATTGGTATGGTGAATTTCTTCAGGAAGTTTATTCCTAACTTCGCTAATAGAGCGGCACCCTTAAACCTTCTTCGTAGGAAAGGCATCAAATTTGAGTGGGGACCTTCTCAACAAGCCGCTTTTGAAGACCTTAAATTAGCACTTTGTAATGCCCCTGTACTTGCTATGCCTGATTTCTCGAAGAAATTCATCGTCCAAACCGACGCGTCGTCGTCAGCAGTAGCGGCAGTCCTTCTTCAAGAGACTGAACTAGGGAGGCGACCCATCGCCTATGCATCTAGGACTTTGTCGGCTCAAGAAGCCAAGTATTCCATCTATGAGCTCGAAGGTTTGGCAGTCTTATTCGGCTTAGAGAAGTTCCGTCTCTATCTGGAACATGTTAAATTCGACCTGGAGACAGATAATCAAGCCTTAAGCTGGGTCTTAGGTAGGCCGCGTCGTACTGGTCGTATAGCCCGTTGGGCCATCCGTATTTCTGCCTTCCAATTCGATGTCCGGCATATCAGAGGTACCGAAAATGTTGTTGCTGATGGACTCAGTCGTATGTTTTCAAACAACGTTGAGATCCATGAACCGGTCGACCGTTCATCACCTCCCGAGTCCACACTATTTGATGTTAATACCATCTTAACGGATGCCGCCATGCTCTTTAGGGATATCGAGAAATACCAACGTGAAGATCCGACGCTGGCTCCGATAATGGAAACCCTTTCTTCTGGGGAACATGTTGTCCCTTATGTTCTGAGGAATGGTGTTTTATGTTGCCTTTCGAGGCATGACAAGATGATGAAGGTTGTCGTTCCAGCTGTTCTTGTGCCTATGATCTTCAAGTACTATCATGAGACCCCATTAGGGGGGCATCTTGGAATCTTTAAAACCCGTGAAAAGATTCGTGAAATGTTCATCTGGAAAGGTATGGACGGTGAAATCCGTGAACTAGTAAAGGCTTGTAAATCCTGTTTGATTAGTAAACCAACCAGGTCCACCAAGGTAGGCCTTTTGTCTTCCCATCAAGCGTCGCGCCCCATGGAACGCCTGTACATTGATTATGTAGGACCCTTCCCCCAGTCAAAGGGTAATGCTAACAAGTTCATCTTTGTATGCGTAGATGGGTTTACCAGATTTTCTTGGTTATTTCCGACTAAGCTGGCTACCGCTCAGTCTACCATTACTTGCTTAAATTCTATTTTTGCTTCTTTTGGTCCGTGCCAATATATTGTATCTGATAATGCTAAGGCTTTTACATCTAATTTATTTCGTAAATTCTGTTTTGACTTATCCATCTCTCATGTAACTACTTCTGCTTATTACCCTCAACCATCTCTGGCTGAACGGGTTAATCGTAATCTCAGGTCCGCACTTATTGCCTATCATCATGAAGATCATTCCAGGTGGGACACGTCCCTGCATTGGTTAGCTTTTGCTTTGAATTCGGCGGTTCATGAATCACATAAATTTACTCCAGCTTCTTTGATGTTCAAATTTGTTCCCAACACGCCGCTCTCTAACCTCTGGTCTCTGAGTGACATTCTACCCGAGACAATAGATCCGGATAACATTAAAGATCTTTGGAAGAAGGCTAAAGCCAATCTTAAGGTATCTCATGAAAAGGTTAGGGAAAGGTATGATCGTGGACGGAGACCCACCACTTTGAATGTAGGTGACCAGGTGATGGTCAAGAACTTTGTTCCCGCGGGCAAGCTTGCCCCCAGATTTCATGGGCCTTGTATTATTCTCGATTTTCTTACGCCAGTTACGTTGTTAGTAAGCAATCCAGCCACCGAGAGGATATTTAGAGTTCACCTGTCCCAGGTGAAACCGGTGTAAATTTTGTGTCAACTTGCTTCATATAATTTGATAGGAATATGAAGGTTATATTTTTTTTGAGTTTCCCCTCTTAAGGCATTCTGCTCCTTCTATTTTGTGTTATATGTAAGCATTTGTGTGAAACCTCCCCCGATTTGTTAAACTGCCATCCTGTCCTTGCCACGGCCATTACCACGCTCCCGTCTCCTGCTCCACTACACACAGTGGCTGGCTTAGTTGAAATGCCATGGATATCTGCACGCCGCTGGCCCCTCAATCTCTCTACATGCCTGTGCCCTCAAAAGAAACATGATGGTCCAACACAATTCTGCCGCCTAGCTTTAATGTTTCAGTGCCTCCGCAGCCGCGCGGCGCCGTGCAGCAACTGGGGCAGAGGACGGGCCCCCTCTTCTCCAGCGAGGACGTCAAGCGCACGGCGAGCCGGAGCTCTCCTCCCGGCCAAGGCTGATGTGCGGCGCACGACCTGCTACTTGCCCGCAGCCTGTATATGTTCACCGCGGGCGCGGCGTGTTTCAACACCTCTGCTCCCCTCATAGTGCGGGCGAGCGGTATCTCAGGGTACTTGAGGGGTCCGAGCGGCCTCCTTTGGACGCAGCTGCAACGGCCGGTCTGGCCATCCAACTTCATCAACATCAACTACATGGACAGTTACGATAAGCAATGACTACACTTGGGAATTCAACAGCAATATTTGGTGGACATTGCAAAATTTTTTCATCACTTTTAAGTATTAAAAGGTTATCTTCAGAATTCTACTTCTACAAACTTAAAAACTATACTTCATCTGCAACAACAAAATTTTGAAACTAAATCAAACCAAACTAAGAAAGTCTTATAAAATTTTTTTTGGCAATTAATCTCCATATCTACATCAAAACTTGGACCTTGCTTTCAAACCATTTCATGTGTCACCCCGGGAGGAACTTTGGGGGGGGGGGGAGGTCTGTACCGGGCGGTACACCTCCACACCGCTAATTCAAAATGTGCGCCAGTTGAAACTCCTCTGTTGGAGGAAGTCCGAACTTTATCTACGCTATTAATTCTCTACTTTCTCTGAAGATGTCACCACATGGAAAACTTTGAGTTTTTGAACTGTGTCATTTGTGATGTGTTTTTGTTTCGCTTGAAGTAAGAAGTGTGAACTTTCTCTTCTAGAGGACACTACTGAAGATCAACAATAGTGCAATCTAGTGCGAAGTCAAAGAACTATTTTGTTGGAGAAATTTTTATTTCAAATGTTTGTTCTTTGCTAAATTTCTTTCTGTTATTGTTTAAGTTGGCTGTATACCCCTCTTTTTCCCCTTGTTTTAGATTTATCCAATCCCGAATTTCTTTGAGTTTTTTTCTCGACCAATCCGATGTATCTTCCCCCTACTTGGATATGTTTCTGTACCCTAGCCAATAAAGAATGTGCGGGAGGGTGTTTTCATTCCCCTAACGCCTAGAAACTTCTGCGAGAGGATATAAACTGCTGATTTTAGGGTCTCCGGGCCACTTCTGTTCCATCTTTCAGTGTATTAAGTACATAGCAGGAGGCGGGAAGCGCCTCTTTCCTCGGCAGCGGTCAACAACAAGGTAATGGCCGATTAATAACTTCTTTCTTTGCTAGCTCAGCAGTTTAACTCTCGGGGCGGGTTCTAAGCTTTCCACCATGTAACCGTTTCCTAAATGTAACTACTCTTTTCATTTATTCTCTTTTAAAGCTACATACTGGGATAGAGAGTGCTAACCCTCTCGAGCTCCCACTCATATTGTTTTGAGGTGAACTTATTTTTCTCAACCTATTCTTCGATAACGTAAAACAAATTGTTCTCTTCTTAAGTCACCTCTTTAGTATGGGATTAGCCCTTGTATTAACGGCCTAGTGCCAAGTAGGTCTTAATCAAAGTGTATTAGGAGTGCAAGTTCGCCTCCTCTCAAATTGTTATTTTAGAGGTCATTTAATTAACCTGCTTTTCATTTAATAGACCTCAGTAGATTGGGTATTTTACCCCTGTGTTTATGTCCGTTGAGGACAACTTGAAGGTGGAGTTTGGTGTGGCCTGGGAGAGGCTTAAATTTGAGAGCGAGTGGCTCTTTTGAAAATTGAGTGTTGTACGCCTCGTGGAGGCTTTTCAGTGTAATTTGGAGCAAGGGCTCCTAGGCATGAATGGGGTTTTCTGCCCCTCTGTTGAAACTTGTGTTTGGGGTAAAACTGAGCTGATTGCCCAAGCAGTGTAAAGTCAGGGCGCGAAGCCCAAATTCTGTAAATATTGTAACTACCCTTTTGATTTGCTACTTTGTACCTACCATGCTTGTTATTTCTTTGTTTTTGAAAAGAAAATATAACCTTGTTAAATTTTACATTAACTTTGATTCCGTAGTTTGAGACCCGTTCACGCCCGCACCTTCTTTCACGCATAACTACCACGGATATCTCCGTAACAAAAATTATTACATGCATTTAGACTTCCTCTGAAGTCAAGCAAACACCTCTTGCATATGCTTCTGTGCCACCTAAGATATTTCATCCGTACTACTGTTTGAGAGACATTTTATCCCCTAGGTTGGCAACTCTCCACCAAAGTTACGATGGTACCCACTGTGCCTGATCATGAAGTCTTGCCAGCCGGTATTGTGTCATTCATTGGGTGTGACGGAGGACCAAGGTGACTGATTTATCAATCAATCAATCAATCAATCAATCAATCAATCAATCAATCAATCAATCAATCAATCAATCAATCAATCAATCAATCAATCAATCAATCAATCAATCAATCAATCAATCAATCAATCAATCAATCATCAGTGATCAATATTTAGGGCAGTTTCCAAGGTGGCAGATTCCCTATCAAATGTTTACCTCATATTTTCATTTATTTATAATTTTTTACGTAGCGTTTTCTTAAATATTTTCAAGGAATTTGGAAATTTATCAAACATTTCCCTTGATAATTTATTCCAGTTCCTTACTCCTTGTCCTATAAATGAACATTTGCCCTAATCTGTCCTCTTGAATTCTAACTTTATCTTCATTATTATGATCTTTCCTACTTTTAAACGCTCCACTCAAGCTTACTGAATTCTTCTAGTTACGTCATTCCACGCCAAATAGTTATCAGTATTTATCAGTACAGCCAGGGCACTTGTACATCTACGTACAGATAAGGGAGCATTGTGCAATTGTAAGTACACACATAGAACATCGTCTAAGCACTTGTTTGCACTATTTCTCTTATAGGCCTTTATTTTAGGAGGAGTTACAAAATGGTGACTATGGAGAAGTACGAGCTAGACGCCTAAAGGGACTCGTTTGACTTCCTGAAGGCTTTGTGTACTCTGCGTACCATGTCGATCCGGTGATTTACAGGTTGCAGTACCGCGTACAAAGTAAAGGAGAGTTATAGACATGATGTGCCACCGCTGCCTCAACGGAAAGAGAAGTTCCCCGAGTATATCTTTCGATTGCATCTTACCGGGAGGTCTGATTACTACGCCTGGCGAACACGAGCGTCTGGACGACATCGCGGCTGAACTCTCCAGTCTGTTTCAAGTTGTGCGCCTACGAGGAATGGACGGGGTACCAGGGGCCAACGCCCACGCCATCAAGAGGACTTTGATAACCGGCAATAATATAACAAATGAATGAACTAAACAATCCACCGGAGGTCACTAATCGGTTACTGAAGAGATTCTCACTGGGACCATGGGTAAGTAGGGTAGCATCCTGCTTTGCAGAAGTTTCACAGAACATGCTCAGAATATTTTAAGCAAGCCTCGGACTTATGGGAGTAACTTTCGTTCGACAGGTCAGGGTCTCCAAGCAAAAAACTTCGCGAAAAAAATGGAATTCGATGCCGAGCCATCAATATTGATGGGGTTTGTGAAAGGAATGAAGTATAACTGGCTGAGTCAGCAAAGAGGATGTGCCTGGATTTGTTAGGAGAAGAGTATATTCGGTGAAGAGAGATAACGCGGAGTATTTAGGAGATTTTAAAGCGTTCTTAATAAGTGTTGAAGAGGGAAGGGTAGAACATAGGGTAAGACTGTTAATCAGAAATTCTACCACGCCAGTAGGCACATGAGTTAATAATGTGGGAGTATTTAGTAGTTGGAGGAACTAGAACGAGAATAGTCTCAAGATATTAACAATGCGAGGGTGTAAATGAGGATGAAGTTCACAAGTTTTATGAAGCACTGTGTGACATCGCAGTTGGGCTTAACGGCAAGGATAGGATAGTGTTAATGCACGATTTCAATGCGAGAGTTGGGAATA
Source organism: Anabrus simplex (assembly GCF_040414725.1). Classification (NCBI taxonomy): domain Eukaryota; kingdom Metazoa; phylum Arthropoda; class Insecta; order Orthoptera; family Tettigoniidae; genus Anabrus; species Anabrus simplex. Next base: position 231,942,015 of record NC_090270.1, on the reverse strand, counting down.
CAACTGAAGGATATAATGAGATGATGGTTAAATATGGGGAAGATATGGAAGCTTATAGGAATGGGTAGCGTTTACTGGATCTTCGTGCCAGTATGGTATTAGGAGCTAAGAATACATTCTTCAAGAAAGACTATTAACCGCTACACATGGGAAGGTACGGACAATAGATTCATAATACACTACATCATATCCGACTTAGAATTCAATAATTCTGATAGGAATGTGCAGGTGTTCCGGGGATGTTTTGATGATACATATCATTATCTGATTTGTAAAGAACTTATAACTAGGCCTAAGATAAAGTGAAATCTGTCTGCAGGCGAATAAAGGTGGAAAATCTCTAGGGCTAGAAGTTTAACAGAAGTACATTGATATGATTAGGAGTATATGCAAACAACAATTTCGGGATATAAAAGAGCATGGTGGCATATAGGAATGAGTGCAATGGCAAGAAGGTAACCGGAATGAAAAGATAAAGGAAAGCTAGGAAAGAAGTCCTTTTCTTTCAAGTTGCTTTACGTCGCAACGACACAGATAGTCTGTTGATGAAGCTGTACACCTAAACCGCTTTTGGTCGTAGGATCATGTGTGAGGAAAGGAGGAAGATAGGTTACCTAGGAGAATAGTGGATTCTGTTATGGAGGTTAAGAGAGGTAGATGGAGACAAGACGCAGATGGTTAGACTCACTATCGAATTAAATAAAGTTACGTGTTATGGAACTGAACGGGGCCACGGAGATAGTCACAATTAGAGAATTGTGGAGGCGCTTATTAAATTCACAGTGGTTTGCAGACTGAACGCTAGAAGGCATAACATAAATAACATAAATAACATAAGTTTAGCACCCATTTCCTGGAGATCTATCGCTCAATTCAAACAAAGACCCTGTCATCTCTGGATGAACATACACATCGAAAAAAAAAACCACGCTTTCACATTTGCTCCCTAAGCCTGTCAACATATTACTCAAGATCCTACCTTTTACGACCTTTAAAATAAGATTCCTATATTCTCATTTCACTCCCATGAATCCGCACAGCTACTCATAATCCTTATACTTACGATGACATCTATTCGTCTCTAATGATTTCTACTTTGCTCCTTTTCAGTATTCTACGCATATCCGTCATTAATCATAATAATCTCAATCTCGTTAAATTCTCTCGATGATTCTTGTAATAAAATATTTATGATTTTTCTCATGAATGTGTATGCATGTATGTATGTATGTATGTATGTATGTACGTATATATGTATGTGTGTATGTATTGTCCCCATATGTGTATGTGACCACCGAAATCTGGTATCGCTCCAGTATAACTCGCTATCTCAGGCGTGTCCGGTTCACGCCCTATCAAGAAGGTCTAGGTCTAACTAAAGTAGAGGCTAAAATTTTGGGTGACATACACTTCCACAAACAGACATACGCAAGAGGTTAAGCTGTTCTATGAATAATGGCAACACCTGGTAGTATTTAGACTTATTCAATAAATGCATTAGAAAATGAATGTCAGTAAACATGAAATGTCATGAAATGAACTCCACAAACATATTATAAAGTTCTTGCACTTCGACAATATCGACCATCCAGTATTTTATAACTTATGGAAAAAACGAGTATTTATCTGATTATAACACACATTTCAGAGTGATTCCCTATCCAACCCCGCACACACGTTTAGGGGATGACTGTTTACAGTATGTTCTGAGTGATTCACATAATTAATCATAACACACGCAACAAAAACTTATATAAATATTCCCAGCACGTGGACTTCAATTACCACGCACACATAATTATTTACATGACACAAACAATACATAATCACATATTAGTGTACACAGATCTGAAAAATATTATGTCAACCCGTCTAATGTGATCACACTGACAAATACACTTTTCACACACAATGTTCACATATTCAGCCATACACGCCGATATCAAATAACATTGAATGCAAAAATTGATCTATTCTAGCGAAATACCACAACTAGAGTTACTTTATGAGCTGATTTACTGGCGATGAAAAGAAATCAAACATGGACTAACTCATGAGCGGTGAGGACGCTAATAATCACTACTAAAGCAGGCCTCTCTAATTAATAACTATTCTTGGAATTTCACAACACGGTCTTGCTGAAATAAACATATCAGTGGATATTGACGCACATATTGCAATACCTTGCGCCAAACGTAGCTTTCACGGACGGAAATCGCATACAAAAGAGATCACACGAACCCTACATTTAGCACCCGTTATCTGGAGATATATCGTTCTATTCTATCAAAGACCCTGTCATCTCTGGACCAAATATACATATGGAAGGAAACGCTATCACATTTTCTCCCAAGGCCTGTCAACATAATACTCATTATCCCACCTTTTACGGCCTTTAATGAAGTGTCCTATATTCTCACATCACTCCTATAAACCCGCACACCTACTCGTAATCCCTATCATTACGATGCCATCTATGCATCTCGAACGATTTCCACCTTGCTCCAATTCAGTATTTTACTCATATCCAACATCATTCTTAATTTCAATCTCCTTAAAATATCTCGATGATCCTTGCAATAAAATAATTTGGATACTTTTCACACTGATTTCTGCTTTATTGTATCCAAATTTGACATTTCTATGAAGACACAATAATCAATTTCAACACCCAGCATGCATTACTTCATATTTGCTCATGTTTCCTCACTCTCTCTAGCATCCAACTCATGACATCTTAAATCCAGATGACGCCTTTCTACACAACATTAACTTTCACTAGAAAGTAACAATAATGATAACATCAATCAATAATCAACTTCTTCACGCTGGAATAACTATCTCTGGGATTAGCTTCATTCATGGTGGCTACTTAATACAAGGTACGCAACTAAATTTATTTATCCCAAGACTTGACATATTCCGACCTGTACCTCTGATTTACTTTAACCCCTTTAATTATTACATAATCATTTGACAGTTATTCTTTTATTTAAATTTACTAAATATACTAACAATGCACTAATGCTGAAATCTCCCACAACATATAAAATACATTAAATGAAATTCCTTGTGAATACAATCAGTTAATCTTTAATTCTTTCTCTATATTTACACCACCGCAAACCGTGGCTGTGTAAAGTCTCATTTCACTCAAAATCCACATACTAATATTTACATTTCCCCCTAAAACATCTACGCTAGTTTCCACATTATAAGCATTGTTTATGTACTCATCCTTCTATGGTGGCACCAAATCTCGGGCCAGGGTTAGCCCCTGCAATTTACTCCTCCATAATGTCGCTGGTCCTTATACCCATATTAGTGCCTCCCATCATACTAGAAGGATTTCTGCAGTCGTCTGCTCGCCTCATGGGTCTGGCACTGCTGCGCCTTCCTGTCCCTAGTTGCTTATCAGGTCTCTCATACTTCCTACACGTATAGCTAGGTAACGAGTGACAGTTTATGGGTTCACTCGCACCTTCAGCATTTGTTTAAATAAATTGTTCCTTGTACAGCGTCTCCTAATGTCTATCGTAAGGTTCCCTCTATGGGTTATTGTTTGCCACTATTCTCCGCACAGGTTCTATGTACAATCATTCTTCCATCGCGGTTCGATACCAGCCACGGATGTCCGACAGAAACTCCCGCACTTTCTGCTTCAGTCTTGTTTCTGTATACACCGATTCTGGGCACTCTGGGCACTCTGCTCCACTTAGTTCAGTCTTCCAACACAATTTTCTTTTAACCTATCTACAGATTCAGATACTTCGTGAGTATACAATGTCCCTTCTGAGAGCCTTTTTATATACATATTAGCTGTTTCATACATTCAAACGATAGTTATACGTTTGACCTAGACTCATCTCTCAAATATAAGTTCGCATATAGTAACTGTATGATAACGCTGACTGTCATATCACAAGCACAAATCATATAGCGATTGACTCATGACTAAGTCTCTACACCAGCGATAGTTAACGAATGTTCTCTCTGAAAGCGTCCACATGAACAGTGCCAATGACACGAACAATAGGAATGAAAGTCAAAATCAGAATTAAAATCATAACAACAATGATAATCGGAACCAGAATGATAATGAGAATGAAACGCTATCACCACTCCATCATCTATTTAACAGCTCTTCAATTCCCGCCAAATGCACTTTCCCCATTGCCACTACCAACCAGTCCTGCAACCATGTCATTCCGTTTCTCATGACGCTTCCCATCATTGGTTTATCAATTTTTCGAGAGTGACTCCTCCCTTTCTGGTGTCTACGCGCTTAACATTCGTCACTCAGTCTATATTTCTAGCTTTCCATTGCATTGACAACGTTTCGCCCCTTTCTCTGGCGTACTTACAAATCGAACGCCTTAACTCCCTCCTGTAGTGTCAACTTTATATAGTCTTTCCGGAATTTCGTATCTTGTTTTACGCGTTCTTCCCCAAGTTTTGATTTCTTCAGATTTCTTGGTATGTGGTGTATTTTGTCAATGTGGGGTGCTAATAAATATTATGTTCATACCAATGGCTAAAAGGACGAAAATCTTAGCATAGATAATAATAAGATGGTCGACCCACAACATCAAAGATAGTCAAACGGTAATCATTAGGACACCATAACGCTAAAGGCAAACAAATGTTATTTCACTGGTGGTGACTTGTCGGAGCACGGAAAGGCATGCGCTTAATACCTCGTTGGGTCAAACCTAGTATATCAGACTTATTATTCATCAATCAGCAGAGCCAGTGGACGCCACGGCGGGCTAACCGAGAGGGGTGTCCGTGGTAAGTACAATGTTCAAAAAAAAAAAGAAAGGGAGAAGGAAAAGGTAAAGAGTGAGAGAGAACGTACAACAAACCAAATGTAAGAAAGCAGAAATGATTTAAAATAAGTTGTATTTAAACTTCAAATGACTAGAATAGGCAGTGTATAACAAACAAAGAATGGGAATTACAAACATTTAACAAGGACTCAGCCCGTTTGACAACCAAAATACAATCAAGAATAATAATAATTAAGAATTCTTGGGATTAACGATTATGATTTTCAAGAAAAGCCCAAGACGAGAGTTCGACAGAAAAAACCGGAATCAGCACCTATAATAAGTTCACTACCTTTTTTCTAAAGACACTTTGGTTAAGAAATAAAGGGGGGGGTATATTTGAAAAATAATGATTTAAGGCCACCCTTACAATCTTCATTTAAAACCCAAAGGAGGGCAAGAGAGTTATAGCACGTCGGGAGACAAAAAATTTTACAACTCAATACCGGAAAAGAAGAAAGGGAAAGAAAAAGGAAGCAGAGTGAGAAGGGAAGAAGAGAGAAAAAAAGGGGGGGGGGGAAATCCTTCCAGGCTGCTTAAACGCTATCACGTTGGCAAAGTAAGCGACCACTCGGGCCTGTAAAAAAGTTCAGGATGTGGCAACACCTCTATCACTTGTCCAAGCACAGTTTATTTTGGCGTATGAGATAGATAAAGGTATCAGCCTGAAGGACTCAGTTAGAATGGAGACTATGAAGCCAGTAAATAATTTAACATTCAAAGTTCAAATCTTGATATAGACCACGAAAGATATAAAAGGTTGTAACATTTTGCCCACCCAGTCTGTTGGTAAACAATGCAGCTATTCACAAATAAAAGTAGGTAAAACGTCGCAACGGGCCAGCCGCTAGCGAACAGTTCCGCTCTCTCCACTCGTGTTGTTTTCCAACTCAATGTCTGACAGCGGAAACTAAGGAATAGCTTGCTTATATAGGTGGTGAACAGATTCGAGAAGTTACTCGATGAAAAATACGTAGGTGTGACGTCACAACGAGGGAAGAGCAACAGTGCCGGAGAACAGGCCAGTTAGTGAACAGCTGGGCGAGCAAGCAGATGAATACGACAGAAGGCAGAAGGTAAGATGTAGTAGAGCGGTCGTAACATATTCCCACCACTCGGCGAATCCGAAGGATGGGGGAGATGACGATGATGAGCCAGAGGCGGAGAAGAAATTCCCATGGTGACCACGGAAGATACCATCGCCGGAACTCGTAGAACGATGAAGCAGAAACGGAAAGCAAAAACCAAACAGGCATAAGCAGCGAAATAAAAAAAGAAAAAAGGGAAGAAAGGGAATAAGGGATGAGATGGGATAGAGAGATAAAGAGGAAAAAAAGGGGTATAAAGTAAAAAGGAAGAGAAAAGTGATATGGAGTGAAAGAGAGAATTACAAAGATATACATATATACATCAATAAAAAAGGAGTGGCCTTAATATACAGGGTGTTAGGTGTATACGTGCAGATATTTCTTGTAGCAATAGAGAACGATGTGACTAACCACTATATATCAAACTTTTAGTAATCCGCGGAAGTTATTTCCGAGAGCAAAGTGATATGATGTTTTTAGAATAGGTAGTATGCCTCGTTCTGCGAATGAATAGCTTTCCGTTGATAACAGGCAAGTCACGCGCCATCCGTACCAAACTGGTTTCTGTTTATGTTTCAGAGCAGATATACTACTGTAACAGCTGAACGCTACCTTTTCAATGCCACGAAATGCTACGTAATATACTTGCCAAACTGGTTTTATGTTTACGAGCAACTGAACTACGATAACAGCTGAAGGCTGCTACCGGTGTTCACCATGTTACGTTACATTCTCGCCAGACTGGTTTTGTTGTTAGTATTTAGTTTCCGTCAGACAACCCTAGTTATCGGTTTCGGACCCCGGAGCTGTATCGAATTGTCAGCGTTAATACTGGTTCATTTGCTGTTACGTCATCTAGGGGATTGGGATATCTGTGGTCGTCAGCCCCATGGTCTAGTGAGTATGGAAATGACCTGAAAATCTATGTCTTTACGCCAACGAAAGCATGCATGGGATTGAATTGAATTAGGCAAGCACAGCCAACGTTTTACTTCAAACGAATAATGGACATGTTATACAAATAAATAAATTAAACGTACCTACATTTCGTGCCTCCTGCCGGGCTGTGTAGCTCAGAAGGTTGAGGTGCTGGTCCTTTGACTCCAACCTCGCAGGTTCGAACTTGGCCCAGTCCGGTAGTTTTTGAATGTGCTCAAATACGTCACACTCGTGCCGGTAGATTTAGTGGCACGTAAATAGAACCCCTGCGGGACTAAATTCCGGCACCTCATCCTCTCCTAAAACCGTAAACGTAACGCAAATACCATTATTATTATTATTATTATTATTATTATTATTATTATTATTATTGACTACTCGCCAATAATGTCTGCCTAGAAAATACTTCTCATCGTTTATAACTATGGATCTCGACAGTTGTATAATGTCCTAATTATGATGATTTTCAAAATTGCCTTTAAGTCGCACCTACACAGATATGTCTTATGGCGACGATGGGACAGAAAAGGTGTACAAGTGAGAAGGAAGCGTTCGTGACCTAAATGAGGTTCAACTCCAGCATTTTCCTGATGTGAAAATGGGAAACCACGGAGAACCATCTTCAGGGCTGTCGACAGTGGAGTTCGAACCCAGTATCTCCCCGCTGAAAGTTCACAATTTCGCGCCCCTAACCGCACGACCAACGTATTCCAAGCTCTAATGCCGGGCTGAGTACCTCGGACGATAGACCGCTGGTATTCTGATCCCATCTTGGCAGGTTCGATGGCGGCTCAATTCGGGGGTATTTGAAGGTGCTGAAATACGCCAGTTTCGTGTCTGTAGATTTACTTGCATTAAAAAAAAGTCCTGCGGTACAACATTACAGCACCTCGGCGTCTCCAAAACTCGCCAAAGTAGTTATTGGGACGTAAAAAATAGCATTATTATTTCGTGCTTGCAAACGAAAAGCATATGTGTAATGGTAAAATAAAGCAAAATAAAAGTGGCCAGTCTGAGTTGCTCAGACGTTTAAAGCACTGGTTTCTTGTTTCCAACTTAGCAGGCTCGATCTTGGGTCCCTCCGATGGCATTCGAAGGTGCTCGTCAGCCTTGTGTCGGTAGATTTACTGGCACGTAAAAAGAACTCCTGCGGGACTAAATTACAGCGCCTCCAGAAACAGTATGAGTAGTTAGTGGGACGTAAAGCAAATAACATTACCGGTATTATTATTATTATTATTATTATTATTCACCTGTTCATACTTGCGTCTTATTCCTCTTTTTACTCTCCTTTTAAGTCGTATACTTGTTATTCATATTTGATGTTTTGTTATTAATATTATTGTTATTTTTATAAAAATATTATTTTTATTATTTAGTTTATTTCGTTTATTTATAACATCTCATTAGCTTCATGTGACACAATACTTTTTCCGTCTTTAATTCAGCTTTTGTGTCGTGTCCCGGTGTACTTCAGTCCTGTGCTTCAAGACAGTGCTGCAAGATCTGTGTTTGTTTCCCCAGCCCGGGTGTGTTTCGTTTCTCATGTGACAGAGTTACATCTTACGTTCTGTTACATGTTTAAGTTTGACCTTGTGATACATCGCCTTTAATCTGCTCTGCAGCCTTTAAAAGTGTAGCATGGTCAATGACCTCAGTGCTTGTTTTGCTCACATATCTGGACTAAGAACTCGTCTCACTCGGCACAGCAAGTTCAAGGCCAACTACTTCTATCTGTTTGTTTATTTATTTACCCAGGTATGTATGTCAACATTGTACTATGTCAACATCGTACCATGAAAACGTACTCAATAAACGGGGTGTTTGGGGGGTCTCTGTCCTGGGTGGTGTGTTCTGCGGGCCTCCTCTGGGGTCCGTGTTGTTGCTCCGGTTACCTCTCTGCGCGTTCAGGTATTTACTAACATGTTCAATTCAATTTATTGTATGTACAAGACATACGTCCAACTTGAATTATTTCATCCTCACAACTCTACTTCCTTACTTCATGGCCCAAGAGCTACACGTATTTTCAGTAGTGATGAATATAAAACAAGCATTTTTTGAATTTTTATACGTGTTAATGATGATGATTGCTGTTTTAAGGTCATCGGCCCTTAAAAACGCGAAGTGTCTTCTGTTTTAACTCGTAGTGAATAAGAAACAAAATATAAATTTCTCGAACACATGTAAAGAATCAAAAAACCGAGCTCGATAGCTGCAGTCACTTAAGTGCGCCCAGTATCCATTATTCGGGAGATAGTAGGTTCGAACCCCACTGTCGGCAGCCCTGAATACGGTTTTCCGTGGATTCCCATTTTCACACCAGGCAAATGGTGGGGCTGTACCTTAATTAAGGCATGGCCGCTTCCTTCCCACACCTAGCCCTTTCCTGTCCCATCGTCGCCATAAGACGTATCTGTGTCGGTGCGACGCAAAGCAAGTAGCAGAAAAAAACAAAAAAAACACATGCAGTGTAGGATTGAGCAACTGCCGAAATGCGTTCAAGGTCAATGTCTAGCGTTTTAACAAGCACGTCTTCCGCACTCGCGCACTGAAACTCTCGATTTATAATTTTTGTTACCGGTACATCAATTTCCCTGCTCGGATTTATGAGAATATCGACCTATCGAGACTCAAAATACTAAGGCGATACTGTACTGTACTCCCAAGCCATTACGTTGCAGAAATGGCGTAACATCTGACATACCAAAGTAAAACTCGTAGCAATTGTTCAAAGTGATCACCCTGGGCTTCCCTGCAGGCTTCACTTCTCCGAATCCAGTTGCGACGCATTCGAGCCAAGACACCAGGGTTGTGTCCGACTCGTTGGCTGAACGGTCAGCGTACTGGCCTTCCGTTCAGAGGGTCCCGGGTTCGATTCCCGGCCGGGTCGGGGATTTTAACCTTAACTGGTTAATTCCAATGGCACGGGGGCTGAGTGTATGTGTTGTCTTCATCATCATTTCATCCTCATCACGACGCGCAGGTCGCCTACGAGAGTCAAATGGAAAGACCTGCACCTGGCGAGCCGAACTCGTCCTGGAATATCCCGGCACTAAAAGCCATACGACATTTCATTTCATTTCATTTCATTTCACCAGGGTTGTTCAGAATATCCTCTGCTGCTTAAACAATACGTTCACGGAAGTCGTCCGAAGTGGTTACTTCAGTTCGATATACTTTGTGTTTCATGTTCCCCCAGACATTAAAGTCCATTGGAATAACGTCTGGAGATCTGGCTGGCTAATTGATAGTTCCACATTGTCCTGTCCACCGTTGAGGAAATATCTGCACCATCGTGTAAAATCCACGTGGTTCTGCGTAGTCGAAGCGACACGTCCTCTGAAAGCTCAAGTAACGTTCTGTATCTACAGCAGTAAGATAACATTAATCAAAAGATGATTAGTCCACGTAACCGACTTCCTACTACACCCATCCAGGTATTAGTTCATAACCGGTGCTGGAAATTGCCTTCTCCTACTGAATGGGGACGTTCCACAGCCCATGAGTGGGGTGTAGTGGGTTCGAACTCCTCTGTCGGCAGCCCTTAAGACGGTTTTCCGTGGTTTGCCATGTTCACACCAGGCAAATGCTGGTGCTGTTCCTTAATTAAGGCCACGGTTGCTTCTTCACGATCCTAGCCCTTTCCTGTCCCGTCGTCGCCGTAATATCTGTCTGTGTCGTGGCGACGTACATCAACTCGTAAGAAAATGGTAATCAGCTGTCAAAGACACTGCATCCGTTGAATATGGTCAGGATGCACTCGTTCTTCATGCAGTGCCCTACGTATGGTCCAAGTTGGTACACCAACGGCACGTGTTATACTACGCGTACGGCGCCCGGGATCATCGTTTATTATTGTTAGGATGCCTGGCTCCATGGCAAAACGGTTAGCGTGCTTGCATTTGGTTACAGGGGTCCCGGGTTCGATTCCCGGCAGGGTCGGTATTTGAACCATCATGGTTATTTTCCCTGGCATGGGGCTGGGTGTATGTGTTGTCTTCATCCTCATTTGATTATCATCAAGATGCGCAGGTCACCTATGGGAGTCAAACCAAAAAACATGCACCTAGCGAGCCGAACCCGTCCTGGGATCTCCCGGCACTAATATCCATACGCCATTTCATTTCCATTGTCAGGATGTCTTCTTCCGCGTCTAGAATTACACGTGGCCGTTTAGGCCATCGCTTCTGAAAGCGTGATGTAACACAACCTGCATCGCGAATACGCTGCAGTACAGCAAGTATCGTTGCTGGATTCGGCACCCGTCTGTTGGAAAGCCTTTTCCGATTTTCCGATAGATTCATTGAGGGCGACCCGTGTTCTGTTCTGCCACACGATACACTAGCAGCATATTATGGTATTCGTGGTATTCATACACTGGCATTATTCAAATACTACTACGAAGTAACTCGCGTCCTAGTACGGACGATAATTCGCCTCTCTGACAGCTGTTATTCAGGTCAAGGTCAGACAGACAGCTCATACCTCTAGTCCGGTGGTTTCATGTAGGGGCGGGAACCCATCCCACCACACCCCCGTCGCTAGAAACAGCAGACGACCGACCAGCCCGTGACAGGTCTAGTGAATTTGTCAAACTGCTTACGTGAAATATTCTCCCACAGTGTGATTTCAATACCATGGATTCTTGGGAGACCAACTCGCCGTGTTGACGTGTACGTAAATAAAGTTTCTTACGTCAACGAAAGAATGCGTGGGATAGGATTTCCAAGTGAGTAGTATCAGAACTGAATTGTCAAAGCACATCGAACGTTTTGCTTCATATCAATAAGGGACATGTTATAAAAATAAATAAATTAAACGTACTTGCTTTTCGTGCTTCCAAACGAAAAGAACTTCTTTAATGGTAAATTAAAGCATTCTGCTTTTGCAGTGCCTATTAAACGTATCAAAATAAACGTTGCCAGGTTGAGTGGCTCAGACGGTTCAAGCTCTGGTTTCATGAACTTAGCAGACTCGATCCTGGCTCAGTCCGCTGGTATTTGAAGGTGCTCAAATACGTCCGCTTCTGATCGGTAGAATTACAGGCACGTTAAAGAATACCCGTGGGCAAATTCCAAAACCGCGCGTCTCCATTGGCACGTAAACATTTATTATTATTATTATTATTATTATTATTATTATTATTATTATTATTATTATTATTATTACTGAGCGAGTTGGCCGTGTGATTAGGAGCGCGCGGCTGTGAGCTTGCATTCGTCGTAAAGTCGTAAAACTGTGTTAGTCCATTATTACTAACTATTACGAAAATAAAAGTTAAACGCCCCACTCAAACTTCGTAGCTGGTAATCTGTCAGAAAACACTAAAGAAAATAGTGAACTTTTAACAAGTCCGAATTATTATTAATCTTATAATTGCGGACATGTCTCCGGAATTACCGAAACATGTACTTACAAATTGTTTTACGTCGCACCGACACAAGTAGGTCTTACGGCGACGATGGGAGAGAAAAGGGATACAAGTGGGAAGGAAGCGTTCGAGGCCTTAATAAAGGTACAGTCCCAGTATTTCCCTGATGTGAAAATGGGAAATTACGGAAAACCATCTTCCCGGCTGCCGACAGCGGAGTTCGAATCCACTATCACCAAAATGCAAGATCACAGCTGCGCGCCCCTAACCACACGACCAACTTATTCCAACCTCTAATGCCGGACTGAGTAGCTCGGACGATAGAGCGCTGGTCTTCTGATCCCACCTTGGCAGGTTCGATGGCGGCTCAGTTCGGTGGTATTTGAAGGTGCTCAAATAAGCCAGTCTCGTGTCTGTAGATTTACTTGCATTAAAAAACACTGCGGTAAAAATTCTGGCATTTCAGCGTCTCCGAAAACCGTGAAAATTAGTTAGTGGAACGTAAAGACATTATTATTATTATTATTATTAGTAGTAGTAGTAGTAATATTATTATGATTACGGAAGTTCTAATTAAGCGGGTCCATTACAGTCATCACTTTACCTATCGGCACTTACTGTCCAGTAATAAGCCTTCTGTCCGCCTCTGTGGTATAGTGGTTAGTGTGATTAGCTGCCACCCCCCAGAAGGCCCGGGTTCGATTTCGAGCTCTGACACGAAATTTGAAAAGGGGTACGAAAGTTGGAACGGGGCCCATTATGCCTCGGGAGGTCAAATGAGTAGAGGTGGTTCGATTCGCACCTCAGCCATCCTGAAAGTGGTTTCCCGTAGTTTTCCACTTCTCCAGGCAAATGCTGCGATGGTACCTAGCTTAAGGCCACGGCCGCTTCCTTCCCTCTTCCTTTTCTATCCCTTCCCATCCCCCGCAAGGCCCTAGCCTAGCAGGTGGGGCCGCTTGGGCGATGTACTGGTCATTCTCCCCAGTTGTATCTCCGACCCAATGTCTCACGCTCGAGGACACTGCCCTTGAGGCGGTAGAGGTGGGATCCCTTGCTGAGTCCCAGCGAAAACCAACCCTGGAAGGTAAAAATATTAGGAAAAGGAAGAATAAGCCTTATATTACAAATGCCCAGCGGCAATTCCACAGTACCGGTTGCTCTTTTTCCTTCGAGCAATGTTCACGATGGATGAAACTACGGTTTTTTGAAATTTGTCTCATTAATAACAATTTCACTGAATACTTATAGCCTTTTCTTTCAGTGTCCACCGTCCTTTCATTAACCTGAAAAGTTTATGAATAAGCATGGACAACTCGCATTGTCTATTGTCAGAAGTTCATCGTAGACTGTCGCAATAACAGCACAGAAATGTTGCGCCCATTTTTCATTACTTATTAACTATTTCCTTTAATTTTGTCAGCTTGGATCACTGAGTAATGCCAATGACGTCTTATAAATCACACACAACTACACAACACTTGATTCGCATGCGTGTGCTGGTACGGATCTTCGACGTCACTGCAAGAATTCCGTGTACTTTTCAAACAGACTACCCTAGACCGGTTTTCGAGTACGGCAAGTGGCCAGGCACGTGAGTCAACCTCCCCTACTTGCCAAGCCTTTAGGGGAAGTGCACAACAACATGTGTTGGCCTGCGATAAGAAACAGGTTCAACAAGCCCTATACTCTGCTACTGTACTTCCACTACGCGTGGACAGAATGACGTAACCGGCGCATCCTGTTACGGCCGTTCAAAACACATTAGGTCCTGAAATATTTGGCTCTGTTATGGGCAAACTAATAGGACAAGGTAAAAAGTACATAGCATATATTGTGAGATGTATTTTTCTTTGCCGACTAGCTTCATATCTGCACGTATACCCCTAACAGCCTGTATATATAGATATACGGGGTGTTAGGTGTATACGTGCAGATATTAAGCTAGTCGGCTAAGAAAATTACATCTCATAATATATGCTATGTACTTTTTACCTTGTCCTATTAGTTTGCCCATAACTGAGCCAAATATTTCAGGACCTAATGTGTTTTGAACGGCCGTAGCAGGATACGCCGGTGATGTCATTCTGTCCACGCGTAGCGGAAGTACAGTAGCCGAGTATAGGGCTTGTTGAACCTGTTTCTTATCGCAGGCCAACACATGTTGTTGTGCACTTCCCCTAAAGGCTTGGCAAGTAGAAGAGGATGACTCACGTGCCAGGTCACTTGCTGTACTCGAAAACCGGTGTAGGGTACTCTGTGTGAAAAGTACACAGAATCCTTACAGTGACGTCGAAGATCCGTACAAGCACATACGTGCGAATCAAGTGTTGTGTATTTGTGTGCGATTTTTAAGACGTCAATGGCATTACTCAGTGATCCAAGCTGACAAAATGAAAGGAAATGGTTAATAAGTAAATGAAATATGGGCGCAACATTTCTGTGCTGTTATTGCGACAGTCTACGATGAATTTCTGACAATAGACAATGCGGGTTGTCTATGCTTATTCATAAACTTTTTAGGTCATTGAAAGGACGGTGGACACTTAAAGAAAAGGCTATAAGTATTCAGTGGAATTGTTATTAATGAGACAAATTTCAAAAACCGTAGTTGCATCCATCGTGAACATTGCTCGAAGGAAAAAGACCTACTGTGGAATTGCCGCCGGGCATTTCTGATAGAAGGCTTATTCTTCTTTTTCCTAATCTGTTTACCCTCCAGGGTTGGTTTTTCATGGGACTCAGCAAGGGATCCCACCTCTACCGCCTCAAGGGTAGTGTCCTGGAGTGTGAGACATTGGATCGGGGATACAACTGGGGAGAATGACCAGTACCTCACCCAGGCGGCCTCACCTGCTATGCTGAACAGGGGCCTTGCGGGGGTATGGGAAGATTGGAAAGGATAGACAAGGAAGAGGGAAGGAAGCGGCCGTGGCCTTAAGTTAGGTACCATCCCGGCATTTGCCTGGAGAAGGGGGGAACTACGGGAAACAACTTTCAGGATGGCTGAGGTGGGAATCGGACCACCTCTACTCATTTGACCTCCCGAGGCTAAGTGGACCCCGTTCCAGCCCTCGTACCACTTTTCAAATTTCTTGTCAGAGCTGGAAATCGAACCCGAGCTTCGGGGGTGGCAGCTAATCACACTAACCACTGCACCACAGAGGCGGACTTTACAACGATATACAATTGAGTTTCATTGTCATTTTTCCTCCTATCCTCCTCATCCATAAATTTCTCCATTATTTCCCTTGTCTCTAATAATAAGTATTAAACAGCCCTCTTTTTCCGCAAAAATGTACCGATACTCACCTTGTAAGTGCTACTACGGCAACTTCCACACTTCCTACATTCACTCCGATACACCCTTGTGGTCATCCACCCCTTTCTCACACAGATGCCCTTTTTGCGAAACTGTCCAACGTTATGTTCAGTAATTATCAGAATCTGCTTGATTTTGGCCCCGAGGATCTTCGGTCTTGACTTTATGATCCTCTTCACCACCCGTACTTTCGGAATTAGTTTTGTGTATTTTTCAGCATCACAAATATACTGTATTTGCCAATTTCTACTTCTTCATCCTTCCTTATTTTACTCATTGATATAAAGAAACTAGCTATTTTACTCATTTTTAACAAAGATTGCACTGATTTAGCTTACAGGAGACAATTTAAAACACACGCGAAAACCTGCAGTTCGGGAGCGGATATAGAGCTGATTATCTGACACTGGAGACAATCGGAAAACACAACTTCCTGTTTCCGTCTGCGTTACCAACCTATGAATCCTATAAAACATGAGGGCATGGTACCAGCTTGTGAGAATCAAAATTGAAAATTAAGTTCGTAAACACAGTATCATCAGCTGAATTTTTACTATAATTTTCTGTCATCATCATCATCATCATCATCATCATCATCTGTTTACTCTCCAGGTTCGGCTTTTCCCTCGGACTCAGCGAGGGATCCCACCTCTACCACCTCAAGGGCAGTGTTCTGGAGCTTCAGACTCTTGGTCGGGGATACAACTGGAGGAATGACCAGTACCTCGCCCAGGCGGCCTCACCTGCTAAGCTGAACAGGGGCCTTGTGGAGATATGGGAAGATTGGAAGGGATAGGCAAGGAAGAGGGAAGGAAGCGTCCCTGGCCTTAAGTTAGGTACCATCCCGGTATTCGCCTTGAGGAGAAGTGGGAAACCACGGAAAACCACTTCCAGGATGGCTGAGGTGGGAATAGAACCCACCTCTACTGAGTTGACCTCCCGAGGCTGAGTGGACCCCGTTCCAGCCCTCGTACCACTTTTCAAATTTCGTGGCAGAGCCGGGAATCGAACCCGGATCTCCTGGGTTGGCAGCTAATCACACTAACCACTACACCACAGAGGCGGACATAATTTTCTGTCAATAAATCGAAATTATTTTTTCTTACTTGATAAAAGGAGGGGCGGATACTGGGTACCGTTGCATACCTGCTGCAAAAAATCAGTGGATGAAATATGCATACTTTAAGAGTGATTGACCGAGCTCGATAGCTGTAGTCGCTTAAGTGCGGCCAGTATCCAGTAATCGGGAGGTAGTGGGTTCGAGCCCCACTGTCGGCAGCCCTGAAGATGGCAAATGCCGGGGCTGTACCTTAATTAAGGCCAAGGCCACTTCCTTCCAATTCCTAGGCCTTTCCTATCACATCGTCGCCATAAGACATATCTGTGTCGGTGCGACGTAAAGCAAATAGCAAAAAAAAAGTGTGATTTGATAGAACCTGACGATGTCTTTGTAGGAAGAAACATGTAATTTAACTCACACTTTTCTTTTGTTACAGGTATAATAGTGTACAATCGGTTACATACCGTCTTTCGACAGATTGAAAAATATACAGGTTGCAATAACTAAAGTGACCATGGTAAACAATACATCCCTTCTTAACCTTACCGTAATAAGAAGCCAATGATAATATCATTCGACCTTCTCATCGGTTCTTGCTTTTCTCATCGACACCAAAGCTGGAGTTTGGTTAAGGAAATGGTACACTCTCGTGATATTTGAGGAGTGTCTATTCGGTAGGGGCTGCCTGGTAGAGGCGGTAAAGGCGTGCTCAGTTCACCAGGAAGTACGTGGGTTCGAATCCCCGTCAGGAAGTCGCAAAATTTAAGAAACGAGATTTCCATTTCCGGAGGTGCATATGGCCTCGAGGTTCACTCAGCCTACACGAAAAATGAGTACCAGGTTAATTCCTGGGAGCAAAGGCGGTCGGGCGTAGAGCTAACCACTCTACCCCATCACGTGCCGAGGTTAACGAAGGTGGAAGCTTTACCTTCCCCTCCTCCAAGGGCCTTCATGGCCTGTACGGAGGTGACTTTGATTTTTGTCTGTTCAAAATGTGCTATTTTCACCTTAAGAAAGTTGAGGTAAAAGTGCAATAAACGTACACGGGTTTTTTTTTTTTTTGCTAGGGGCTTTACGTCGCACCGACACAGATAGGTCTTATGACGACGATGGGATAGGAAAGGCCTAGGAGTTGGAAGGAAGCGACCGTGGCCTTTATTAAGGTACAGCCCCAGCATTTGCCTGGTGTCAAAATGGGAAACCACGGAAAACCATTTTCAGGGCTGCCGATAGTGGGATTCGAACCTACTATCTCCCGGATGCAAGCTCACAGCCGCGCGCCTCTACACGCACGGCCAACTCGCCCGGTGTACACGGGTTTGGTACAACTTTTAAGGAATTACATATTTCTAGTCTGGATTGCTTGAGGTAGTCGATAGTATTCAACCACTGTAATGCATGTGGACGAAATACTGAATTACTTCTTGGAAATGGACATAATAGCACCTTTTGAACGGACACTTCCTTTTATATCTTAAATATAATGTATATTTTAAGGATTTTGTCTTCATCCTAAGTGCATTAACTATCTTCGATTATGACGTATCCAAAATGTCCGTGTTTGATTCATCTTCTGAAATATGTCGAACCAAATCAAATGTGAACATTAATGATAAATTGAAAGCATATGTCTAAAGTACTGTTAATTAATCTGTTGAGATTTCGAGTTAAAATTTAGAAAAACACGTACATTTTAATTGCAGATATTTGCAACTTAAAAAATTCAGTCTGTAAGCGTCTGAAACTGCACTAATCATTCCATAAATCAGAATTTCCGACTAATAATTCATGGACCTGAAATTTTGGACGTACAATTCCCCTGGTGCAATGATTCTATATGTGTGCTAGTCTAAGACAGCTCTTCATGTAATCGCACACAACACCGTCAACTGTAATGGAGTCACGTCGTTGTGAAAATATCCTTCCTCTTGCGGCCGTCGTCAGGGAGGACATCACCTAGGTAGCTGACTGGTCGGGCTTAAATAATATTGCATTTCTGAATATGGTCTCTCCATGAAAACACAATAACTATATCTTAAGTAAGGTCATGGCCATTCCTTTAGTGTCCTAGCACATTCCTACCTGTTCGTCACCGAAAACTCATATGAGTTAGTGCGATATTAAACCACTACTTACCGAGATCAATAGCTGCAGTCGCTCATGTGCGGCCAGTATCCAGTATTTGGGAGACAGTGGGTTCGAACCCCACTGTTGGCAGCCCTGAAGATGGTTTCCCGCGGTTTCCCATTTTCACACCAAGCTGTATATTAATTAAGGCCACGGACGCTTCCTTCCACTCCTAGCCCTTTTCTGTTCCATCGTCGCTATAATACCTATCTGTGTCGGTGTGATGTAAAGCAACTTGCAGAAAAAGAAAACATCACCAACACAAAAGGAAGGGCATCCGGCTGTAAATCTGCATTTATTCTAAACAATACTTGATCCCAAGTAGTTTAGATAAATGCCAGGAAATGAAGAAATTTGTTTCACATCTCATTAGGGGAGCAGATCTGATGTTTGTATACATTCGCATGGGATGAGAGTGAAGTTAATTTTTCACGCAGTAGGGTTTACTAAAGAGACCACCACATGATATTCTAATTATTGTACAAATATGCTACAGTATGTGCTTCAGCATACGTCATGTGTTATTAATTACCTCCTTTCATAATATTTCCCATCAACATAATTAGAAATTAGCTGCCCTGAGTGTTTGAGGAAACTGAATTTTGAAACGGCTGTTGAAAGGCGCGAGTTATTCGCACCTTGAATAGCTCTTTGTTTTCAGTGTTTATCAACATCATCATCTCTCGTCTGCTGGGGGAGAACGGAGAGCGAGGTAATAACAGAAGGGAGGAGCAGGGTATTAAATGGAGATGGTTCACTGTAGATAGTTGGGGGAGGTGACGGATAATGAGAAAAGAGGATATGTCACGGACTTCCATGAGATACACGCAGCTGCCACAGGGCAGACAATAGCAACTGACACTTCACAATCTACTGGCTGCGTGCCTGCGAGCAAAGTGATCTACCGACAGGAAGAAGAATCCTAGTTACTAATGCAGAATTTAGAGGGCCGAAAGTTATTATTAAATCAAAGCGAATGTGACTTATATTTTTCAGTTACAAAGAAAAATTCAGAATTCTAGACCTTGAGGCAAGCAACTCAATGTTGATATGATGCTTGTTGTTTTAAGGGGCCTAACATCGCAGGTCATCGGCCCTCATCAGTGTTGAAAACATCTACGAATTTTTGGTAAATAAAACATAATAAAGTATGAGAATATATTATTTATTTATTCCTAAAAGTACAATCCATTTCTTAATCATCGTTATTCGGTCGATTAGATTAGCAGTTTGCCTTCTTATACCACTTCAGGCACTAATGTGAGTCAATGCAGAGTTTTACTTAAGCCTTTATAACATTCGGTGTGCACATTTTTCAAAGACTAAAAAAATGCCTGAGGGTATTGAACCAAGGAGCAATGTAAATAAGTTAATTTGGCTAGAATTTTAAACAAAAAGAAAGCGACCAAAGAAATAAGCGATTTTTTGTAGACTATTTTTTCGGAACTACATTTAGGCCGGAAGCGATTTCTGAACTATTTTTATTTTTAGTTTGATAGACCTATCCAAGATTTGAAGGGATAAAGGTCCCGCAAAGGTTACACCACTTTCGGCACAGTCCAGGAAATTGGTTAATTTTATGTTTCTCGTAGTATGGGGACCCCAAATATGTCTATTAAGAAATGTTTAAAATATTGAAAATAACGAGCGAAAACCAATCACAAAATATTCTGTAGCCATTCTCAGGGATCATTTATTTGAATTACATGGCAATCATTTACTTTTCAATAGGACCTACGTTTTTGGATTATACGTATTTCGTATGTTTGGACGCTACCAACAGTATTTTACAGTGGAACTTCGAGGCTAACAGTATGTAAGTGTAAACATCTGTTTATCTCCTAATGAAACAATTTTCCAAGACCTATGTGGGATTAAAAATTCCCTTAGAGTTCAAATTGAATTATTATGTGACACTTCCGCAAGCTCGTCTATGGTCATGTTAGACAAATTAAAATAAAAATCTGTACTACTAAGAAGGATGTCGCAATGTAGAGACGTTTAAATGTAGGCATATCAAAAGGAAGTTTACATTACCTGCGAACGCATTTACAGGTATCATAAGAAAACTTTTGGCGTGGTACCTAAGAACTCTTTCATTTTAGAACTCTGACCAGAAATATTGTGTCATCTAAGATTTTTAGTGCATGAACTGTACAAACGAATTTTCGTTCCAAGTGATGCATGTGCTGTGGGTCAGTATTTCTCCCCTAAACATTGTGACATTGCATTTCAATGCGTAACGACGAAATACCTCATCATCTTGAGGATGGGTTTTGATTTTACTAATCCCTTTCAAATATACGTCCTTTAGTCCCAAGTTGTCGTAAAGACGTAAGAAAATAACACGTACCTCTTTTTCAACTGCTCACATCATGTGAATTTCGAAACAAATTTTTAACGGCCCAGCATTTAAGACATGTTCATGCTATCTTGACGTTCCGAATTTTTCGCGTAAAAATATGCATCTAACACAATTTCCATTTTAGTACATAAGGGTGTTGACGATGAACACAATGAATCGAAAGTGATACGAATAGTATAGGAGTAAATTATACATTTGTTCGAAATTATTCCCATGGCTTTTCGGATTTACAGTATTCCACGTCAGTTTAATATGCGTCAATTTGATAGTTGCAGCAAATCATACGAATACAAAAGAAAAATACACAACCTGTTTCCAGTAATTTGACCGGATCAGGAAAGGAATGAATCAAGCCCCCATGTAACGGCAAGGATTGGAATCGTGCCGGCTGCCGAATCCTTTCGAACTCCTCTGGGGGCAGTGATTAATGACAGACGACAGGAGAAACCGGAATCCCGGAGAAAATCCTGTCCCGCCTCCACTTTGTGCAGCACATATTTCACATAGTGTGACCGGGATTTGAACCACGGAACCCAGTCGTGAGAGGCCGGCGCTCTACCACCTGAGTCATGAAGGCTCCTATGAATACGTAGAGAAATGTATTTTGTCCTAATGTACGCACGGGGTCATTAATGGTCCATTCTTTAAATCAACATTTGACTAAGAAATTCTTTGATTCCCTCGTATTATATTGAATCAAATTGTATAATAACTTAATTTCGGGAAGAATAAATACTTCAAATATTCTCACTCCACATGACTACTCCGGAAAGATTTGGAATTGAATCCAGCTTGGCATGCAGTCTACGAGTATTAATTAGAAATTCTATACCACTACCACCACCAACTCTCCTAACCTGCCAGCCAATTTTCTGATGATGCTGGGGGGAGTGGCTCAGACGTTTGTGCACCTGTCCGCAATCTATCGGTGTGACTTCAAACTATATGGTACATAAATTGGAGCCAGTTCCGTTTCTTTCTTTTTTGAGCAACAGGGGAGGTGAACCTACATTTAGGTTAACCCTCGTAATTAAGATGTTTTTGCTAAGTTTTGTCTAGTGATTTCGATAAATATTTAATACTTGACTCGGTTAATAGCGTAACGGTTAGCATTATTAGCTTCCATCATCGGAAGCCCGGGTTCGATTCCCCGTACTGCCGGCATGAGTTCTGGTACGTGCTTAACAAGCTGCATGATCGTGAAGGCATCAAGTGTACACGTTCTGCTTCTGGTCGGGGTGGTTACGCTGCTCTTTGGTTGGGAAATAAAGATTTTTCCTTTTCTTGTAATTATTTCAGCCATGCTAAGTGGTTCGAACGGTAGAATGCTTGCCTTCTGAGCCGAACTTGGCAGGTTCGATCCTGGCTCAGTGCAGGGGTATTTAACGATGCTCAAATACGTTAGCCTTGTGTCTATAAATTTACTGTCACGTAGATCAACTCATGTGGGACATGTTTCCGGCACCTCGGTGTCTCCGAAAAGTGTAAAGTAGTTAACGTGACGTAAAACAATAACATTATTATTTCAGAGGATTATTTTTAACGAAACGCAATCCCAAAGCTCACGAGAGCGAGTAACTCTGGTATTGGGAGTGGTGGTGATTATAGTTTTAAGAGGATGTACAACTTGGCAGGCATCCTCAATATAGCACTAGTCAGGAAGAAAAAATGGAAGGGATCCGACACTTTGAAAAATGAAGATATCGACCAAAGAATGACAAGGGCCACGAAGGGCGTGAAAATGAAAGACTCCATAGTCCTCGAATCTTATAACAGCGTCGGAGTCGGGAAAAGAACAATACTTGACCAAGGGAGGTCGGTTATGGTAGATGAAAATGAGAAGCCTTGCACAATTAAAAGGAAGAAATGCCAGGACTCAACTGAGTGACCCATGGTCGCCAACACAATGTATTGATAGCCTCTTAGCCATCATACCCTCCCTAAAGGTACTGTTGAAGTAAGGAAATGACATCGATTATTCACAAACAATGTTCTTGCTGAACGATTAGTGTGAATGTCCACTAATGGCCCTGCTAAACTTACACCGTCTAAAGCAGAGTTACTTTTGTTGAACGTCTGCACAATTTATCATGCAGTGTCGCTGTGAGACAGATATATTGCTATCTAGCTTCTAATCGACTAGCCTTAATGTGTCTTAGAACACCTATTTATCAACCGGCGAAGGTAACTGATGCTCTGACATTATTGTACGCAGACATTGCATCATTACATTGTTAAAGTGACGACGACTTGCCATCAAGCTTCGTTTCCTGCCTCACTTACCAGAAAGCCCCGAACCTGAGGGGAGTACCGTTAAAACTAACAGACCAGAGTTGAAATCTCTGGACAACCTGTGAATAACAACCAGCGTATTTAGTTAACGGACACAGTTTACAACTATTACATGAGGCGCCTGTGGAAAGTAACCCACACGTAACTACATGCAAATGTCACTTATACAGGGTGGTCAGAAACAAGGTGAACCGGATATATGTGAGGTAGAGGTTAGGTCATACATTTTCTGATTCATTATGCAATAAGGTTCTGAATTTTATTCTATCTTGAATGGTTCCTTCATTAACGCAAATTTCATTTAAGTCTTCACTGGTTGATTTTCGCCAATAAATATTGTGATTTTTCATCGATAAGGCTAAGTTTAAAACTATCCATGCTATGTAAGTGACCATAAAATTGTAATCGCCGTTTCCTGATGGTATCTGTGATTTCATTCTGTAACTTGATAGATTTCATGTGATTTTCTTTTCATCCAAATTCCATTTTAGCATTTTAGTCCTAAGACTTTTCTGAGGATTTTCCTTCCTTGTTTTTTGATCAAATTTATTCGAGATTTTCCACCAATTATAATCGTTTCAGATGCATAAAGTGCTTCTGTTCTAACTACTGTGTTATAATGTCGTAATTTTGCCTTTTTTGATATAGCTCTTTTATTGTACTGTTCCAAGTAATTTTTTATGCACTTTGAAATTTCGCAGTTCTTTGTTAGCTTGCTGATTAAAACCCCACTGGTTCAATAATTTCACCTAGACACTTAAATTTGTCTACTTGAGCGAAATTTGGTCATACTGATAAATAATTTGAAAAAAAATCGTTGTTATTTTATCAGCAGCTGAACTTAGCCATTCAGATCACTTAGCGGGCGAATTCAAAAGGGCTTTGCGGGTGGTGTCTGCACGTGGCTTAAGGCCAGCTTCAGAGGCACGCCGAAAAATCAGCATCAGAAACAACGTGGTTCTTCAGCCGGTGTTACCACAGTTTAACTGCTGTGGTGCGATCCTCTCAACTCGGAGTCCCGTGTTGAAATCTCTTCCCTGGCTAAGTTGTTTTCCTTCGATTGGTGCTTCCAAGCCAGTTTTAAGCCACATGCAGATTTAGCAAAACCGCCTCGAAAATTCCAATTGAATTCACTCGCGAAGTGATCTGACTAGCTAACTTCAGCAGATGATAAAATGAAAATGGCGTCATATATCGATTTCTTTTTTCAAAATATTTATATGACCAATCCTCTAGAACTCATGTACCCAGTTCACGTTGTTTTCAACCACTCTGTATATTAAACCATGTTCAGTTCATTGGAATTAATTTATGCTGACAATCGGGCATACACAGATTTTTAACAAAGGCCTATACTTTACGACATAAGATATTCTTTGGCAGTAATACACAATATCTGACACGTAGAAAATACCAAGACGGAACAACTCAATGAAATAGAGACTTCTAGCTCCTCCATACATTTTTTTCCAACGTTCAAAATCCGACAACCTCTGTCAGATCTGGGGATGTGAAGGCCGATACTCTACTTCTGCCTCTCTCTGTGCAGGGCCAAAGATCGTATTCATGCCAGCTCCTACAGCTGTTTGGAACGTACATTGCTGGGACAATAATTTGATAATAAATTTGATAATTATAGAGTATCAAAACACTCTAAACAAAAAATTTTGCGGCAGGTGGTCACTATTGCAACTGCCGCAGGGTTTTTATGGTTTCGTAGATTTAATTAGAAGTCAATGACAAATTTTATGTGGATAATAAATTGTATTCAGTAGAACGTGGTACACTTTGAGTGTGGGTAATAAAATCCGTGTAGTATGGGCCTGGGATATAGGAAATTAGAGATATAATTTAAGAGTTCTGGAGTGATATTACGAGTAACTTCAATGTTATTGTAATTTATTTTTCTGTTTCAATTTCTCACACTAACGCCCATTAAGCTCTTTTCGTTTCATTTATTTTATTCCTTCATCATTCACTTTTCTTGTTTCAACTCTTCCTTTTGTACGTTTTTGCCGAATCCCGATCAAATTTTTGATTTTCACTTTTTAATTTTGTTTTCCTATACAACTCACCACGATGTATTTACAACGACAGCTTACCTCCGACTGAGCGCGTCAGTCAACACATCGCCATCTTATAACAGAGTGTGCGTGTGACGTCACATATTTAGCATATATTTTGACTTATTTGAAGAGCTATTTCATGAAAACCACGTTTGAGATTCTCAGTTACTTTTCTTGCAACAGATAGCTTCCTCTTTTTTCTCTCAATTCAGAGATTAAACATAATCGTTAAATACTTTTGGTGATAAACGCGTTCAGCCCAAACACTAAAAGTGCCTTAATTTTTTATTTCCATGTTCCCATTGTGGAGGAACGTATATATACGTACAGAGAGTTACAGGAAGTTACAATCCAGAGTTACGTAAAACACGAGTGGTATGATCATCAAGTGTGCTGTCCGTGACGGAGCAGTCCTGCTGATAAATTGAACTCGCTGGTGAAGTGGAGTGATACACGATACCGCACTCTGATTCCACAACGCACTGCTAACTCAAAAGACAAGAATCGACTTTCCGTCGCGGAAGCTTCACATGTTAAATAATTCATCGATTCGTGTATTCATGCGACGCTCATTTGTCTCATTATCGTGATGTACGGTCGCCATAGTCATCAATCACGGTCGGGTAGGTCACAAAGTATTTATCATACGCTCAGCTCTGCACCCCTAATTGTGTCACACTTGTCATTAGCGGTGACAGTGACGTGATAATGACCGACGATGCATGCACCTTGCCGTGCAGGTCGGAAACAAATAACTAATTGTTTTGTATATCCTGTTCACATTATATATTTGAATTTTTCTAATTTTTGCCCGGCTGAGTGGCTCAGGCGGTTGAGACGCTGGCCTCCCCCTGTGGGTGGGGGTGGTAGAATAAAACCCACGGTATCCCCTGCCTGTCGTAAGAGGCGACTGAACGGGGCCTCAGGGGCTCTGTATTTTGGAGCGTGGGATGGCGACCACGGGTCCCTTAGCTGAGTCCTGGCATTCCTCCCACTTACTTGTGCGAGATTCCTCACGTTCATCTATCCTATCTGACCTCCCTTGGTCAACATTTGTTCTTTTCCGACCCCGACGGTATTACGTATGGAGGCCTAGGGAGTTTTTAATTTTAATGCCCTTCGCGGCCCTTGTCTTCCTTTGGCCGATCCCTTCATTTTTCGAAGTGTCCGACCACTTCCAATTTTTCTCTTTGATTAATGTTATATAGAGGATGGTTGCCTAGTTGAACTTCCTCTTAAAACAATAATCACCACCAGCAGCACTGAGGGGCTGGCTTTCTGACCCCAACTTGCCAGGTTCGATCCTGGCTCAGTCTGAAGGTGCTCAAATAAGTCAGCCTCGTGTCGGTAGATTTACTTGCATGTAAAAGAACTCCTGCGGGACTAAATTCAGGCACCTTGGCATCTCAGAAAACCGTAAAAGTAGCTAGTGGGACGCAAAGAACCAATAAATTATTATAATAATAACAGTTTGTTTATACAGTGTTTTTCTCTCATCGGTTGGCCGGTAGGGTCAGCCTAGCTTATCTGCCTCCCGTTGACTCATCACTCCCCGCTCGGCGGCATAGCAAACAGGACAGCACTTCGCTCACTTTATCCGGGCATGACATGAAATAACAACAAAAATTAACAAAATAAGAATTAAGAAGTCCGCCATGCTGAGATCTTCGAAAACCCATTTTCTTGTCCAAGTCGTCTTAGAGATTTTGTTGGCGCATGTTCTAATCTTTCTGCGATTTGATATGCTCTTTTCTCGTTAAGTAACGTCTTTTAACACTTCTCTTCTTATCGAGTAAAGAACCAGTTCCTCTCAATTTGTTTACGAGTTTTTGCACGGTCTCTCTCTCTCTGTGGAGGACGTACACCTGGAAACCATGTTACAAATCGCCTAACGACTTCCCTACAAGACTCTGTATTCACATAATTATCGAACATATATACCCTTTCCTCTTCCGCGCACACATGTGGAGGCATTATGAGAATTATATCCCGAAGTAACACTACACAACTCGACGACAGTTGGAACGACAGATCAACACTTAACACTCGTACTAAGCACGGATCTGAACTGCGAAGTGCGGGCATTCTCATGCTGTTGCTTCTACTGTGCTGCTGCTGCTGTGCTGTGTAACGGGAAGTTATGAATCAACGGGAGGCAAATAAGCTGGGCGTGACTGCCGGCCAACTGATGAGAGAAATTCACTGTATAAACTCTATTGTTTGAAGAAATGCTAATGGTAATCTACAATATTAACATCAATATACGAGCAACAATTTACGACTTCGTCTACTACTTAGTAGATAGTGACGAAATTACCTGAAACTAGCAGGTGAGGCCCCACTAACAGAGGCAGGTAGGTATTCCATTGTCCTGCCGAAAAAATAACAAATGAATTTGTGTATCTTGTAGTGCGTTGAGGGAAAATAGATAAGAGTGTATCAGATTTTGACCTTGTTCCGAAATTGACTGTACACATAGGGAGGTGAGCACGAAGATAATAGATAATATTCAATGAAGAAGGCGTAAAGCATGAATATTAAGACGCTGTTTGAGTTTTAGCCAAACGAGTTCATCATAGGCAGGTGTAACATGGTTATAGTAACATAGGTCACATTTATATAGCCAACACATTTGCGCGTGATTTACTCATTAAGAGTAGCATAAAGGCAGTTGTACACAGCGTAACACTGGTGGAAATGAGCGAATGACGCGTGCTTTTAATACTCGTAAAAGTATGTTGCAGGATCTTCTAAGTAAGTTATGTGTTCAGGAGAATAGGAGAGGAATTATCCACCTTTCAATACAAAATTAATTACAATAACAAAAACTACACCATTTCATATGTGTGGGACCGGTTTCGACCCGTGCGTACGGTCATATTCCGTCATGAAATTTAAAATTGTAAGTTAATAAAAGTATATTAACA
Organism: Anabrus simplex; assembly: GCF_040414725.1. Taxonomy (NCBI): domain Eukaryota; kingdom Metazoa; phylum Arthropoda; class Insecta; order Orthoptera; family Tettigoniidae; genus Anabrus; species Anabrus simplex. Next base: position 231,913,629 of record NC_090270.1, on the reverse strand, counting down.
CTCAAAGCCTAGAAAAAGCATATCCAAAAACATTTTTAAAAAACATTGAAATGCTTAGAAACACTTTAAATTTCTATATGTGGGCCGATAAAAGCTTTGTCAATTTTTTTAAAATGTTATTTGAATAAGTCCCACATGAATGATTGTCATGAAAAGCACACTATTACATGGCAACCATTCCATTTAATTTCTTACTTACTGTAAGTTATGTGGTGCAAATACTTTCCTGGAGACGCTGATATATTGTTTCTTCCAAGAAATATGATCGTTTACGGTAAGAGCAAGATCATTGACAGATTCACTGAAACCAATTCTCGAATTTTGTAGGTAGAGTTTTACTAAAGTAAAATTGCTTATGATTTTTTTAAACGTTCAGGGTGAGAAATAATTATTGCTTGAGTTTTTACGTTATTTAATCTAAGTCCATTCCTGTCAGTCCAGGTACAATTTTCTTGTAACTTTTTAGCTTTATCAATTAGTCTTTCCGGTTCACAGTGCAAGTATAATATTGTATATTGTCAGGGTAAATGTGGTGTCAGCAACGGTTTACGGACGACGTACTATAGTTGATAAGGACGGAAAATAGAAGCGGCTCTAGGACAGATCCCTGTGGGACACCAAACACTACGGGTCGCCAGGATGAATAATTATTACTGTTATTTCTTACAGACTGCCGATGACCGCGGAATTCATCCGATGAAAACTGTTTATCAAAAACTGGAGAATAAATGGCAAATGAGTCAAAAGCCGTTAGAGAATTCAAGAAAGGCTAAGATTGTAACTTGCCTTTTGTCCATCTCATATTCAGACTTGAACTCCTTTCTTCAGCTGAACTAAATAACTTGTTTCTGTTCACGGCAGTCCTACTCCGCGGCAGCTTGAATATTTTATATTTCGTTTTCCACTGCCTCTCAGTAAGTCACTCAGGCATTAACATAGAGAAGGTTTTTGGAGATTCGTACGTATATCGTGTTTACGTTGAGCGAATCTAACTCATGGTGCTGAATACATTTACCAGTGTTTGAAATGTTCTCAGCTGTCACAGTCGTTTGACGAGAAAAAGTTCACACACGATAGCTTCATACTCACTGACAGTCCGTTATGCTGGTAGAATTTCGCCAGTAGTCCCCACACCTACTCCGAACTGTAACCTTTCCAAGGCATCTGTACATAAACCAGTTACCATTGTTCATAAATATGACGTTAGAATGGAGCACCATCGGTGAGCTTCGAACTCAGCCCGGTTTGTCGAAGCCTCACCTTCCCCTACTGGAATAGTTCGCTAGCCGAGTCGGTATCGCATTTTCGGGTCTGTGGACTGTCCGATGGGGCGGTAAGTCCTTTAGTAATAGTCTCTATAGTAGGGGGAAAATTTAATTATGAGAGGAATACCATTTCATTACTAATGAGAAGAGAGACAATATCTTGTATAATAAATTTTTACTTATACTAGTGAAACACATTATTTACATGGGTATGCCATACAAACACCTTACATATATTAACTTGGGTGATCTTAACGTTTAAATGTTCGGTGGTCTTTTCTACACTTCATTATACGTTTAAATATTCAAAATTAAGAAGGCGCTCCCTCTCGAACTATTACACTACCGGTACCACAGACTTAGAGAGGCGTTTTCTCTCTAATTATTTCACTTTACACTTACACTAATCACTTTACACACACATCTATTGAACATAGGCATACCCAGCTGTAATTCTGTTTGTTTGTCGAAAATTAATATATTCAACTTGCATCAAATTATGATATAAGTTTGCTAGTATCGTATGAACTGAAATAGGCAATTTACACTCCCAATCCTTTGAAAGTCGCGTTACAACACTACTTTGAGTTAAACGTTGCCAAATATGCAGTATGACAAACACGCCCATTTCATTAGGATTTTTATCAACACATATATCAGGACATTATTTACACAACGATGTTACCTATGGACAAGCATTTAGCGACTTCAATACCAGACATCATAAACAAAGTATTATAGCACTACCTGCAACAAATGGACAAGAATATATACACTTCACATACACATAATGGGCCGCAGGTGGTCTTATTTCACCTGCCGCTTGTGACAGAAGGCTTTACTGTCTCCTGCGATGAACTCAGGACCTTCTGAGACGGGGTATATCTGACCTGGAATTCCCTATACGCTGTGGATAATTAAAGAAATAAATTGGAGGGATCCTTCATTTAATGCTCATTTGGAATCTCTGCGACGTTGCCTCTATTTAAATTAGCACACATAATCTTTGTATCGAGAGGAAAAGGAACTCGCCACTTGTATCTGTTCTATTTCACTGAAGAAACGCCTTCACTCCCCCGCTTAAAGGGGCTCATAAAACTCCCGCTGGGAGCTACCCGTGCCACACTTTCAAAGAGCAGTCCACTAGCCTTCTCGGGCAATGACTTCACGGCAAATAATCTATTCACTTCTTTCAATACTGGCCATAAATGGCATCACACAAATCACGGCCCTATATCCGGCCTAATCAACATATTCACATCGCGATATGCGCCTCGCGTGTCTTAATGACAGATTCCAAGGGAACTTCACATTTCATTTCGCAATATATATTATGGCTACAGCCTGTTCAGCCATTTCATTTCCTCTCGGTACATCGACCACGATGCAGATCCAATGATGATCTCCTGCCATCAGGGTCCAAGTTAATTTGCACATTCGCGAACTAATTAGCGATGTAAGATATATATACCCCAATCTCATGCTCCATTCGTTGTTCCAGCAGTTTTAATTTCTAGTAAGGAGGATTTCCTAAGAGCTTGTGAAGTACAAAAAAAAATCAGTTACTGAGATATCTTTGAGGAATCCTATTGGCTGTAGAAAGATGATAACTGGAGTCGCTTACGTAAAATATTCAGGCCCTTTTACTTGACGGTACTTCACACTTAATTAATCTGAGGTCCTTAAATTTACGTCATGCATTATCAAACCCTTGTAAAAAAAAATGGAAGTAAAGTATGGTCGTTCCCACACCATGAAGGAAGTATTCTATAAAAGACCCAAATAAAATGAAATTATAATTATTATCCCTCTGAAATGGCGTGCTTGCAGTCTACGTTATATCTAAGTGAAAAATTTACATATTTACAATGGGACACGACCTTCAAAGAAATAAATACTTGGAAATGTACTCAGAGTCCTGGATACCACGTTCACAGCTTTACAGGGAGGCACTCCATGGATTTTAGACTGCTTGCATCACGTCATCGGCGATGTGAAGACCCATGATGACTTCCTGGCAGGTCACGAACATGACGGCTTGATCTGGTATGACGTTCTCGACGTTCTCTGCTACACCAGGCGAAGACAGCTAGGCGTCTGGTTCTCTCTAATATGCAGGCAAAATTCTGGCATTCAGATGGGCGTCGGCGTTCACTCCGGCGTTCACGTAGACATGTAAATGAGGGGAAACTATCTCAAGTGAATACGTTAGTTTATTACACACCACAGTTTGAATATATGGTTGGATCTGCTCAATAGCACGAGCATTCCAACCCAATGCCGGTATTGTCTCTGTAGCCCGACACTGCTCCCTCCTCATGTACCTATTCTTTTATAAACAGCATGCAGCTATTCTAGGTCCTGAATAAAGAATGTCACTGGTTAGGCCACTACTGGATTAAAATTTCTCGTCTCACACGACCACACTTCAAGCATATTCTATCTCGCCTAGTCATGCGTAAGTCAGGCTCTCAACTGCATTATCGATTTTATAGACGTGACACTACCCTTAATTATGCCGACACTGAGCCGTTCACGCGCTTTCTTTGTATCTCTCAATTGTGTCGAGACACACACACACGACTCCACGCACTGGGTTACCTGGCTATTGTGGTTAATTAAGCCGTATTAGTATCGGCACATATGAGGCTCGACGCACGACCTCTTCGACACACGGACAGCAGTCATTTCGGTTTCGTGCTGCTCCCACTATATTAAATAGCGACACACTATACTCGCAAAAAAACTTAGTTAAATTGTGGGTATTTTCGCAGATGTTCACAGGGTTTAATGAATCTGCATAACACTGCTCAAATTACAAGATTATTTCTTCACAAACGACTCATACACAAACCACCACGAAATACTACCGTGCTGGCGTCACATTGAGAATACACTGGACGGTGTCTCCTTCTCAGCTCATGAATATATAGGCGCGCTACGCTAGAGACCCGAATGCTGAGGGTGGGGGAAAAATGCAATCCTTTCTCACACATTGATCCGTTAATACGCAACGTACAGTGACGAACGGGGTATCGAAATGTAGCTCCTGTATTCCCATCTCCACTGAGTGACTGTTATTAAAATAACTTCGTAGGTTTTGAAGCAATCTTAAAAGCGTCCTTTAATCTCTGGCGGTGAATGATGACGAGCACAGGGGATTCCTTGTGTTCCTTGGCACGGTTAGGGCCCAACATCTGTTAGTCATTAAGACGCGCCCTTGTTTACAGCGCAGTTACTGCCCTGTCAGTTAAGTAGAGCACTTCTCGGTCCCATAATTATGCGTAAAATTCCCTGATTCAAATGAATGTTTGCGCTTAATTATCCATTGGGTATTTTGCGATTTATGAAAATTAACAGAAATAAAACAGTTGAATGCGTTAAGTTGGCAGTGGTGAATAAGCGAAGAAAACAGGGTATAATGTTAGTTTTCACGTTGGACCTACTCTCTGGGCTCAGTTAGTGACCTAGATTCTTTGTCACGTGATAACGCGTATGGTTTCATCTCGCTCGCGGTGGGAGTGAGAGAGTTTCGAGTACAAGCGCTCTTGCACCGCCTTGCTGCTAATTACCAGCAACTAGAGCTGGGTCGCGCGACTCTGGATATTGCAACTCGAGTCCTGGAGCGGGCAGAAAAATTCTGACTTGGGCAGTTTTTATCGTAGAATGACGCGGAAAACGGCATATTTCATCTCCTGGATATCATGACATACTATAGGTGACGTTGTGAACGGTCACATCCCTCCCCTGCTTAAAGTAAGAAAAATCACGGGTAGGGATTTTTCTTACCAATCACATGGTTCTCGTATCATTAAAAGTGAGTGTATCGTAGGATGGCATTTTCTTGTCTTAGAACGTATCTGGACATAAGGATATGCAAGTATTCTTGGGTCATGATATCTCGTCTTTCCGTGCATGCTAGACAATCTTCATCTCCCGACTCGTCAATGTTATCATCCATCCAATGGTGATCTTCTAGTTCCATGTAGTTTACTACATCCATTTCTTCTTCAGGATCCTCTTCATCTGCGACGTCCACTCCGTCGTCGTCCTCGTCTTCTTCTGGAGGTTGTCCTTCATCTTCTAGGTCATCTGGATCGTTTGGATTCTCCTCCGGTAATTGTCCTGGCACATGATATAGTTTCAGATTTGAGGCGTTATAGATAGCCTCAGTTGTCCCATCCATGGATTGTACCTTGTACGCGTTATTTTCTAAATTTTGAATTATTCGATAAGGCCCAGTATACAGCTCTGCAAATTTGTGGTAAAATTTCCGTGGTGGATCCGAAGTTGCGGGACGTTTGACCAATACAAGTTCTCCCACGCGTAGAGGTCTGTGGAATCGTTTGCGTCGTAATCGTCGTAACCGCTTCTCTGCCTGTTTCTTCAGAGATTCCAACGTATCTCTCACCCTCAACTCTACTGATGGTCTTGGATCTTCTGGACATGGCACGACGTCTTTCCATGGTCTCTCGGGATGTTCGTTGAAGTGCACGACGCTAGGAATCTGCCCTGTCGATTCGTGTACGGTTGAGTTTATGCATTCCATGATGGTTGGAACAACATCTACCCACCGCCAATGCTGTCTCGGGCAATAGATTCTGCAAAATTTTCCGATCTCCCTCATAATCCTTTCAGACGGATTCGATTCTGGATGGCGAATCGAACTCATGAGGTGTTGAATTGCCATCTGTTCCATGTCTCTACGGAACGCGGCTGATGTGAACTGCGATCCGTGATCGGTTAAGAGTTTATCGGGTTTGCCCATCTTGGGAATGATCTTATTCCTTATCTGGTTGACAACGGTACGCGTATTTGCTTTCTGTACTGGACACAGCATAACATATTTGCTGAAGACGTCCATGCACACCAAAATGAATTGGAGCCCCCTGGTCGCCTTTGGAAGCGGACCATAGAAGTCCATGGAAAACAGTTCACGGGGCTTCTCAGGAATCAACGGCTTCGGTGGTTGTTTGAGTAAGTACGCGTTGGGCTTAATACGTTGACAGATGTCACAAGTCATTAAAACTGTACGAGTCATCCTCCTCATTCGCGGCCATGTAAAGGTCTCTCTAAGCGTCGCCGTGACTTTGTCTACAGCAGCGTGTCCTATGGAGTGATGCGTCAGCCATATTAAGTCAACCTGGAGAGCGGGTGGAACGACCACTCTAAGACGAGTATGCGCATCATCCACATATTTGTACAAGATCCCATTTATGTAGTTATAGTTTTGCGCATGTCTCTCAGCATCTTGATATTCTGGCGTTCCTGGTTGCAACTGTTTTCGCAGAAACTGAATCATTCGACGGGTCTCCGGCCAACTTCCTTGTTCTTCAGGAATTTGTCTGAGTCGATCCAAGGTCTCTCGATCTTCCTCAACTAGCTGTAGATGATGTATGGCTTCGCCCTCGGTATCAGGATTTCTGCTAAGGGCGTCTGCAATGATATTTTCTTTGCCCGCGCAATGTTCTATCTCCAGATCAAATTGTTGAACGAACAGGGTCCAACGATTTACCCTTTCAGAGGCCATGGTGGATTTGAGTACAAATGTTAAAGCTCGATGATCCGTTTGGTTTAGCAACAATGACCAATGGATTCAGAAACGGTGTTGGAGCCTTTGAAATAATGTCATTGTCTTCCATCTCCTTGATGATCTCACGCACCTTAAGATAGTGCTTCTCTGGTACAGGGTAGGGGTTTTTCTTAAATGGTTCCCAACTAGTTACAACCATGTTATATTTGAAATTTAGAATCTTTCCTGGTTGAGATCCAAAAACATCCCGATAAGTTTCCAAAATTTCCTTCAATTTACACTTGCTCTCGTCATCAATCTTCGCCTCGCTCAATTTGACCTGTACAATATCCTCAAACTTCGGTTCTGCTTCTTCCACTTTCTCCAGATTAGCAAACATCTCGTCGAATTGTTTTCTAATTTCTTCAACTTTCTGTTCGTCCCAATTCATGAATTCGTGGTAGTCTTCCGCTGCATCTTGTGACAACTGGGTCGTCCATATCCGTTCTCCGTCCATGGTCTCTGGTTTATCATTCAGTTTTACGTTCTCTTGAATCATATTTATGTACAACTTAACATGGTTTTGATCCATGTCGACGACTGCCTTGTATTCACGTAAAAAGTCAGATCCCAGGATAACGTTGTATTCCATTCGGTCCATGACCAGAAATGGATGTGCGAGTGTGGCGTTGCCTATTTCTAAATCCAAATACACTTGCGTGTCACATACTGCCGTGCGATCCGGAATGATGCCTCGCACCTTCACCTTGGAAACGGGTAAAGTCGGAATTTTGAATTTTGACTGTATTCCACGTACAAACGTTCTTGACACTACACTGACACTAGCTCCTGTGTCTATTAGACAACGTACGCGTAACTCTTGGACACGAATATAAATTACTGGAAGTTCTCGGATAATCTTTTTACAACATGGACTTGGATCCTCTAACAAATCTTCGGGTTGAATTTCCCATGAGTCAATCGTGACAATGACTAAGTCTGAATCGTCTCGATGGTTGCTAATGTGTGGAGAAACTATCTCCTCGCTACCTAGTTCTGCTTTTTTTAACAGCTCCGCCCCCTGCGAAGTATTCTGACGCATGAGGGTTCAGCCGGTTTCCTCGGTCTTGTTCCCGTTGAGCTTGAAATTCGATACTTTCAGCTCCCGTAACTTCTTCAGATGATGCCATCTCTTGGATAGGCCTTTGCCATTTGTCAGTTCTTGCGGGCTGGTTTCGGAGTTGCTCGACGTACCTCTTCGATTCCACTTGTCGATCCCGTATCTGGTTGTCCATATTCCTCGGTCTATCCCATGACCGTCTACTCTCTCCTCTCCATCTACCGTATGGCCTTCTACAATGATCGACCTGACTATACCTAAACCTATTTCTCCGTTCAGGTCGTCTTTGGTAGTCATAACTCCTGGAATTCCATTCTTCACGGCGTCTATCCCTCGGCTCACTCCATCTCGGAGGATTTCTATCACCATCCCTCGACGTTGAGTAAGTTTCCCTTCTCTCTTCGGTACTCGTGCCCTGATTTCGACGTTTTGGTGACCCTCCTTCTGATTTCACGTCTATCGTGTGCACCGTCTCATGGTGTCTCTGTCTCACATGTCCTCCACTTGTTGTCTGGTCCAACTGGCGCAAAATGTGCTCAGCTTCTACTGCGGTCTTAACATTGGCAGAGATGAGAATCTTTTGGACTTCCGGCGGAAGTTGCTTCCCGATCGCTGAGATCAGCTCTAACTCGGAAGGTGGGCTATCTAACTCTTTCATGCGAAGAAGCTGATGGACGAAGTACTCACAAAACCTCGTTTGTCCAGTTGCCGAGTATCGCCGTGAGTACAGCTCGAGGCGTAACCCTTGCTGTGTCTCGATGCCCCAGTATTTCTCTAAAAACCTACGCCGGAATTCTTCGTATCCGTCAAAGCAGTATTTAAATGCCTTGAACCATATCAACGGCTGGTCCGCGAGATATCTTTCAACTATCCGTAGGCGCCTATCTGCGGGGACATTGTGGTCGGAAAAATATTGGTCCATCTCATTTAAGAACCCTTTTGGTGTCATATGGGCATTGGACCCGAATTTCTTAGGTTCATCATGACTGAAACGCAAAAGGTTGTAAAAAGGGATCGAACCAAGATCCTGTGGTGTTGAGCTACGTCCTGACATAAAGCGAGTTTGATTGTTCTCATGGGTTGGAACTGATTTTCCCGTCAAGTCAGATTCGTTGTGCGTTCCTGGCGGTTCCTGGTCCTTCTTAGCGGACTTGTTCAAAATGGATTTCAACACGTCGTCTCCTCGAGATTCTTGCGTCTTGAGGTTCTCTACTTCTTCTTGGAGTTCCAAGATTAGCCTCTCGTGGACGTCTAATTTAATGGTAGTTTTATGAGCCTTCAGTTCAAATTTATCAATTTTGTCCTTCAACTCCTGGACCTTTCCCTGCGTTTCCCGTTGTTTTCCCTCGGCGGTAACGTTCAATTCATTCTTCGCCCGATCCATGTGCTGATCAATATATTCCTTGCATTTAGTCTCTGTGCCGTCCCGAACCTGCGTTATTTGTCCTTCCATTTCTTCAGTCCTTAAAGACAGGTCCTCAAATCTTGTTTGTAAGTCTATCATGGCTTCCGTGCTGGCGTTAACCTTCGATTCCATTTCTTCCATTTTGCTTTCCTGAGCTGTCATTTTTATTTCTATTTCGGCTGTACGCTCATCCAGACGGCGACTGGTTTGCTCTAGCTTCAACGCGAGGGAATCTATGCGTGTCGTCACGTCATCAATGCGGGAGTTAACATGTTCTTTGAGCTCCGCGGCTTGGGCTTTACACGACGCCTCGTATCCGTCTAACCGTGCAGTGAGCTGACCTACTCGACTATTGTGCTGGTCTAAACGTTCTTCAATTTGTGTGGTTGCCTGTCCTAGTTTATTTAATAGTTCTGCCTGCCTATCACTATCAGCCTTTAACTGCTCCTTTAAGAGTCCTGCCTGTCTTTCACTATCGGCCTTTAGCTGCTCCTTTAAAAGTCCTGCCTGTCTTTCACTATTGTCCGCATTAGCCTGTTCCAATTTCGCAAGACGCTCATCAAATTTCGCACTCTGTTCTCTGAAAAGCTCTGCCTGCTTCTCACTTTGTTCGGCCAGTAAGGCGGCCATCAACTGTTTAATACCTTCCACATCCATAATACTTCACTTCTTGAGAAATGTGTGCCCCCCTGAATTAAGCTGCTCGTGGTATTTCAGTTCATACGATTCAGTTTCCTAAACTTAGGAAGGTGTGCAATTTTTGAAAATGACCAAGTCGTTTTACGCCAAAATTAGCTTCAAAACAGCTGCGTCACACCTCCTAACAATTACTTGTGTTTTCCTAGTATTTTCCTACGTAATTCATAAGCATTATCCCGACATATTGTTTTTTAATAATTAAATTCATGTAGCCCTTTATAAGATAAATATTACCTAAATCCGCGACCTAAATGGGCTCGGTACCTTACGTGTGCCAGAAATGTGATGCACTTAATAAACATTGGATGTTTTCAGCCTCGAGATTTGGAAGATGCTTTAGCAGACAATTCCCCGTCTCGAACTGACAACATTGCACTGTTCATTTGAGAGAAAAAAAATTAAGAGTGATGAGGCTTCCACTCTTGTCCGCGATATCTACCCTGTTTACATTGGATGAATCCCCTAAACTACCAAGGCCTGCTACAAATGCATCGCCTTCGGCATGAACCTGTGACCAGAAGAATTTGAAGAACTCAATCCAGTCATTTTATCCTCAACAATGGGAAGGTCATTTTATTGCTCCCCTGAAGTTACACAACTCCATAACTTTTTCCAGGTCCGCCATACTTCTGAGTGACCATCGTGTATATTTCCACTTAACCTGGTACACGATCTCTTCATTCTTCTCCCTACATCCGTCGGATTTAATTTATTCCAGTCACTCATTCAAATATCATTGCGCGTGACGTAACTGTCTATGGTAGCGGCTTACGCGCTCCATCCGACACATTATCCATATTAACTATCACGTTCACACGCTCTGATTCTATTTTGTATTCCTCTCTTCTAGCAAATTTAATATACGGGTAAAATTTGGTATTTCCATTCGTTCAGTTCTAACCGAATCAATTTGATAATCCTACTACCTTAGGTACTCCATTTATAGTAGTGGTATTCGAACTTGTGCCTTAATATTGGCTATATCACTATTTATGGTGCCGTAGGGCTTTACAAACTTGCCCCAACAACGGGACGCTAAATTATGCGTCGCGAGAACAATATGTAGCTCGCCCCAAACAACAATAAGGCCACACGTTACGGGGCGCCAATTATGTAACCTTTCCAAGGCATCTGTACATAAACCAGTTACCATTGTTCATAAATATGACGTTAGAATGGAGCACCATCGGTGAGCTTCGAACTCAGCCCGGTTTGTCGAAGCCTCACCTTCCCCTACTGGAATAGTTCGCTAGCCGAGTCGGTATCGCATTTTCGGGTCTGTGGACTGTCCGATGGGGCGGTAAGTCCTTTAGTAATAGTCTCTATAGTAGGGGGAAAATTTAATTATGAGAGGAATACCATTTCATTACTAATGAGAAGAGAGACAATATCTTGTATAATAAATTTTTACTTATACTAGTGAAACACATTATTTACATGGGTATGCCATACAAACACCTTACATATATTAACTTGGGTGATCTTAACGTTTAAATGTTCGGTGGTCTTTTCTACACTTCATTATACGTTTAAATATTCAAAATTAAGAAGGCGCTCCCTCTCGAACTATTACACTACCGGTACCACAGACTTAGAGAGGCGTTTTCTCTCTAATTATTTCACTTTACACTTACACTAATCACTTTACACACACATCTATTGAACATAGGCATACCCAGCTGTAATTCTGTTTGTTTGTCGAAAATTAATATATTCAACTTGCATCAAATTATGATATAAGTTTGCTAGTATCGTATGAACTGAAATAGGCAATTTACACTCCCAATCCTTTGAAAGTCGCGTTACAACACTACTTTGAGTTAAACGTTGCCAAATATGCAGTATGACAAACACGCCCATTTCATTAGGATTTTTATCAACACATATATCAGGACATTATTTACACAACGATGTTACCTATCGACAAGCATTTAGCGACTTCAATACCAGACATCATAAACAAAGTATTATAGCACTACCTGCAACAAATGGACAAGAATATATACACTTCACATACACATAATGGGCCGCAGGTGGTCTTATTTCACCTGCCGCTTGTGACAGAAGGCTTTACTGTCTCCTGCGATGAACTCAGGACCTTCTGAGACGGGGTATATCTGACCTGGAATTCCCTATACGCTGTGGATAATTAAAGAAATAAATTGGAGGGATCCCTCATTTAATGCTCATTTGGAATCTCTGCGACGTTGGCTCTATTTAAATTAGCACACATAATCTTTGTATCGAGAGGAAAAGGAACTCGCCACTTGTATCTGTTCTATTTCACTGAAGAAACGCCTTCACTCCCCCGCTTAAAGGGGCTCATAAAACTCCCGCTGGGAGCTACCCGTGCCACACTTTCAAAGAGCAGTCCACTAGCCTTCTCGGGCAATGACTTCACGGCAAATAATCTATTCACTTCTTTCAATACTGGCCATAAATGGCATCACACAAATCACGGCCCTATATCCGGCCTAATCAACATATTCACATCGCGATATGCGCCTCGCGTCTCTGAATGACAGATTCCAAGGGAACTTCACATTTCATTTCGCAATATATATTATGGCTACAGCCTGTTCAGCCATTTCATTTCCTCTCGGTACATCGACCACGATGCAGATCTAATGATGATCTCCTGCCATCAGGGTCCAAGTTAATTTGCACATTCGCGAACTAATTAGCGATGTAAGATATATATACCCCAATCTCATGCTCCATTCGTTGTTCCAGCAGTTTTAATTTCTAGTAAGGAGGATTTCCTAAGAGCTTGTGAAGTACAAAAAAAAAAATCAGTTACTGAGATATCTTTGAGGAATCCTATTGGCTGTAGAAAGATGATAACTGGAGTCGCTTACGTTCACACTTAATTAATCTGAGGTCCTTAAATTTACGTCATGCATTATCAAACCCTTGTAAAAAAAATGGAAGTAAAGTATGGTCGTTCCCAAACCATGAAGAAAGTATTCTATAAAAGACCCAAATAAAATGAAATTATAATTATTATCCCTCTGAAATGGCGTGCTTGCAGTCTACGTTATATCTAAGTGAAAAATTTACATATTTACAATGGGACACGACCTTCAAAGAAATAAATACTTGGAAATGTACTCAGCCTTCTGGATACCACGTTCACAGCTTTACAGGGAGGCACTCCATGGATTTTAGACTGCTTGCATCACGTCATCGGCGATGTGAAGACCCATGATGACTTCCTGGCAGGTCACGAACATGACGGCTTGATCTGGTATGACGTTCTCGACGTTCTCTGCTACACCAGGCGAAGACAGCTAGGCGTCTGGTTCTCTCTAATATGCAGGCAAAATTCTGGCATTCAGATGGGCGTCGGCGTTCACTCTGGCGTTCACGTAGACATGTAAATGAGGGGAAACTATCTCAAGTGAATACGTTAGTTTATCACACACCACAATTTGAATATATGGTTGGATCTGCTCAATAGCACGAGCATTCCAACCCAATGCCGGTATTGTCTCTGTAGCCCGACACTGCTCCCTCCTCATGTACCTATTCTTTTATAAACAGCATGCAGCTATTCTAGGTCCTGAATAAAGAATGTCACTGGTTAGGCCACTACTGGATTAAAATTTCTCGTCTCACACGACCACACTTCAAGCATATTCTATCTCGCCTAGTCATGCGTAAGTCAGGCTCTCAACTGCATTATCGATTTTATAGACGTGACACTACCCTTAATTATGCCGACACTGAGCCGTTCACGCGCTTTCTTTGTATCTCTCAATTGTGTCGAGACACACACACACGACTCCACGCACTGGGTTACCTGGCTATTGTGGTTAATTAAGCCGTATTAGTATCGGTACATATGAGGCTCGACGCACGACCTCTTCGACACACGGACAGCAGTCATTTCGATTTCGTGCTGCTCCCACTATATTAAAGAGCGACACACTATACTCGCAAAAAAAACTTAGTTAAATTGTGGCTATTTTCGCAGATGTTCACAGGGTTTAATGAATCTGCATAACACTGCTCAAATTACAAGATTATTTCTTCACAAACGACTCATACACAAACCACCACGAAATACTACCGTGCTGGCGTCACATTGAGAATACGCTGGACGGTGTCTCCTTCTCAGCTCATGAATATATAGGCGCGCTACGCTAGAGACCCGAATGCTGAGGGTGGGGGAAAAAATGCAATCCTTTCTCACACATTGATCCGTTAATACGCAACGTACAGTGACGAACGGGGTATCGAAATGTAGCTCCTGTATTCCCATCTCCACTGAGTGACTGTTATTAAAATAACTTCGTAGGTTTTGAAGCAATCTTAAAAGCGTCCTTTAATCTCTGGCGGTGAATGATGACGAGCACAGGGGATTCCTTGTGTTCCTTGGCACGGTTAGGGCCCAACATCTGTTAGTCATTAAGACGCGCCCTTGTTTACAGCGCAGTTACTGCCCTGTCAGTTAAGTAGAGCACTTCTCGGTCCCATAATTATGCGTAAAATTCCCTGATTCAAATGAATGTTTGCGCTTAATTATACATTGGGTATTTTGCGATTTATGAAAATTAACAGAAATAAAACAGTTGAATGCGTTAAATTGGCAGTGGTGAATAAGCGAGGGAAACAGGGTATAATGTTAGTTTTCACGTTGGACCTACTCTCTGGGCTCAGTTAGTGACCTAGATTCTTTGTCACGTGATAACGCGTATGGTTTCATCTCGCTCGCGGTGGGAGTGAGAGAGTTTCGAGTACAAGCGCTCTTGCACCGCCTTGCTGCTAATTACCAGCAACTAGAGCTGGGTCGCGCGACTCTGGATATTGCAACTCGAGTCCTGGAGCGGGCAGAAAAATTCTGACTTAGGCAGTTTTTATCGTAGAATGACGCGGAAAACGGCATATTTCATCTCCTGGATATCATGACATACTATAGGTGACGTTGTGAACGGTCACAGTACAAATTGAGACATTATAAGTAATTATTGTCTGCGTCTCTAACGTAGGACATAACGGGCTAAATTTTCTAATAGAAGGTTCGCAGCATCGATCTGCATAGCATCAGTCAGGTTGTAAGTAAGTTTCACCTAGAAGTAAAGTCCTCTCATTTTTAATACCACGTTGAAGGGTGACATTATTTCATGGCAATCACAGTAAGTAACTAGGTGTTAATTTAAGGAAATATTCAGATTTGGGTAACCACATTAACAAGGTTCTAAAATAAGGTCACAAGTCTCTTCATATATTTATGAGGTTTTTAGTAAGGATGTAAAGGAGAGAACGTGTAAGCCTTTGATAAGAGCTCAGTTAGAGTATGCTTCCCGTGTATGGGACCCTACTAGGATTTCCTGCTACGAGAAATAGAAAAGATCCAAAGGAAAGCAGCACAATTTGTGCTGGGTGATTTTCAACAAACGTTACGGAAATGTTGGGTACTTTGGGCTGGGAAGACTCGAAAGTAACGAGCGAAGCTGCTCTACTGATCACTGTGTTTCGAGCTGTCAGCGGAGAAATGGCGTGAAAGGATATTAGTAGACGATTGAGCTTGATTGGAGCTTTTAAAGGTAGGAAATATCATAATATGAAGATGAAGTTGGAAGTGAAGAGTAAAAATTGGTGCAAACATTCATTTATAAGAAGAGAAAGTAGAGATTGGAATAATTTATCGAGGAAAATATTTTATGAATTCTTTGAAATCATTTTAGAAACCCACTAGGCAAACAATTGTTCAGGAATCTGTTACCTGGACGACAGCACTAAACGCATATCAATTATGCTTGATTGACCCTTCGAACATTTCTACATTGCGAGTGGTAAATGTGAGGGACTTCAAGGGACTTCAACCTCTGTCCGTACAGAGAAATTTCTGAGTGACTGAAATTTTTCCTGAAAGGGACTTTTAACCTTTGCGAGTTTTAAACTGCATTTTTCAATTTTTTTTTCTCTTTAGTTTAAAATATAAGTTCATAAATATCAAGGATTGCCACCTGCTACGTCTAACGGTAACAAACCCTTTTAGTTCATCCGTATAAATACAATTGAAGCGGTTACTCGAAGAAGGGCCCAAGTAGCGATTTCGTTTTTGCAGAATTCGTGTTTTCCTATTTCTTTTCACTTCTTTCGTAGGTGCGTCTGGTGAGTTGAGCAAAGGCTGAGTCTTGCTCACCTTTGACCGATAAATCACACATGGAAGTACATAGTTCGTAGAATAAGGGCCCAAGATTTTATATTAGGGTCGTTATTCTACCACCCGGGATGTCTTATACTACTAATACTCTCGTACAATAAAGCACTTTATTTATAATATATGTTTGAATTTAATCAATGTTTTAATCTGTCATTACCAAAGGGTACTTGAGGCCAGTGTTTCCAGTAATTACCCGCTTTATGTGTATCACCCTTTCCCTTATGCAGTGGGTATCGCTCCTTCGTGCAAACAGTAATCAAGTTGGGTGCCTGTGTACTTTTTCTTCTCCGGACAGTATGCCCTAGGCTACTTTATTTCACGCAAGTAATTTCACTTTTAAAAATAGTGATGCATATATCGAAAAAAAAAAACGTGGTTATGCTGTATCGGATTCAGCCCCTGGGCGTGAATAGCTGTCTGCGGTCCGGTGAAATAAAATGTTGGGATTTATTGTGAGCTTTGTGTGTTCCTTTGTAACTCCAGTTACAAAACTTATGAAGAACTAGCGTATGATTTTAAAAAATATGACTAATAAGGAAAAGTATCTACAGTTATAATCTCCCACAAATATAAGATCGAGGAAAGTGAATACGAGGAAGGTCGAGCACTGGTGGTGGTGGTGATTACTTTCTTAAGAGGAAGTCAAACTTGGCAACCATCCTCTACTAACATTAATAAGAGGGAAAATTTGGAAGGTGTCGACACTTCGAAAAGTGATGGTATCGGGCAAAGACAAGGGCCATGATGGACATGAAAATGAAAGATTCCCCAGACCTCGAATGCTCTAATATCATCGGGGTCTGAAATGAACAAGAGTTGACCAAGGGAGGTCAGATTAGGAACCTGGCATAAGTGGAAGTGAGGCACCTGAGTCGGCAACCTACGCTCTCAAGTAAGGAGTCATTTGAGCCCTTTTAGTCGCCTCTTGCGACAGGAAAGGGATACAGTGGATGTATTCCACCGCCCTCCACTGAAATGCTCGTGATTTACAACCGCTACCAATGTGTCGGGTTGGTTATTATAATTATTACGGAAGATAATAAGCGACATATTCAATTGCTGGACAACGAGAGGCATAATGTGGATGTTACGAAGGAGAAGATATAAATAACAATGTACAAACAGTCAGGAAAACACAAGGACACTACAGGATGAACAACAATTGGCAATTTTAGATGAAAAAAATAGATGTATTGAAACACAAGACGCAAAATGTTAGAAATAGTATAGGAATAAATTAAAGATCAGCATTTTAAATTACAAATTACAAAGTCCGGGCATACCGTAAGAATTCACCTGACTAAATGGTAAAGGGCTATTTGAAATAAGTTCTAGAAAACACAGGTGCATTTACCCCAACAGAATGAACGAAAACAAGTTCAATATAAGTGCATTAAGTGTTACAAGAATGTTAACGAATTTTTAAGTTGCAGAAGTTTTCATAGTATTGACACACTGAAAGGCCGGCCCCGTGGTGTAGGGGTAGCGTGCCTGCCTCTTACCCGGAGGCCCCGGGTTCGATTCCCGGCCAGGTCAGGGATTCTTACCTGGACCTGAGGGCTGGTTCGAGGTCCACTCAGCCTACGTGATTAGAATTGAGGAGCTATCTGACGGTGAGATAGCGGCCTCGGTCTAGAATGCCAAGAATAATGGCCGAGAGGATTCGTTGTGCTAACCACACGACACCTCGTAATCTGCAGGCCTTCAGGCTGAGCAGCGGTCGCTTGGTAGGCCAAGGCCCTTCAAGGGCTGTAGTGCCATGGGGTTTGGTTTGGTTTTTTTTGACACACAGAAAGTTAATTTTCACATAAATTCGAACAGCGTTCCAAACAAAGGAATTAGATATCCAGCTGCTCCCTTATGGATACATAATCGAGCACAATCACTCGAGAACATTGTCATGTGAAGTTTACAATACCTCATGGTCGAATAATAAGTCCCAACTGGTGTGAAAATTTACATCAGCGTAATACAAACCTGTTACCTTCTCTCCAACAGCCGAAGAACGCTTCGAAGTAGCAGGCAAAGAAATATGCTTATATAGGCCAGCGGAGAGGGGAGGTACAGGGGATGTCATAACACACGGTACTAGAAACGCCGAGAACATACAGGAAGAGTGTGGAGTGTAGAGTCAATGATGACATCCAGGTTTTTTTTTTATTTTATTTTTTTGCTAGGGGCTTTACGTCGCACCGACACAGATAGGTCTTATGGCGACGATGGAAGAGGAAAGGCCTAGGAGTTGGAAGGAAACGGCCGTGGCCTTAATTAAGGTACAGCCCCAGCATTTGCCTACATCCAGGTTTGACGCAGGTAATCGGCTGACAGTATTCCCGTATTTGCGGCAGTGTGGGGATGTCAAATGCCGGGAAGAAAGCAGAGGAGGTGAGTTGACAATGTTACACCACCCACGGGGGCATGTCAATCACTGGACTACCGAATCTTAATCGAAACTATCATTTAAGATTGTTAGCATACATTTCATTTTTACGGAATCTCTTATAATACACTATATGAAGTTGTTGTTTAATTATCCTTCTCAAATCGCGCTCGAAGCTCAAAAGATCTAACACCAAAGACCGTGTCAAAATTCATTTTCTATGAACACCTCAGCGAAATGTGAGTAACTAGATACCCATATCTGAGATCATGGTGAATTTAACTGCTGTTATTTCGTTGCAGATTAGTACCCTGATCATACTACCATCGATATCCACCAGCACTCAGATGTGGATGGGCCTCGTTGATTCCGTGCGTAGTGCTACGTTCACAAAAAGATGCAAAAGTTGAAAGGTAGGAAAGCAGCTGATATTGATAAGATTTCACGGGATAAATATATTAAGGGCAAGGGGTTGGGATATAGTGACAGTTGTGGAAAAGAATTCTTTATGTTATATTGGACACGTTTTCGAAATTACTAACTGGTTTGATAGAAGGCAGTTCGAGTACAGGAGAGGATATTACAGTGATGCTCAACCTGTACGATATCCAGCAAGAGTTAAAATGGACTGCATCACTATTGACCTATCTGTGAGGGATGTTGGACGAGACAAAAGAACGGCTTAATGGGAGGCTACATTCCTAGAAAATAAAACCCGAAGACGTAGAGTAGGTGAAGTGTTAACTGATCGTGTAATGATTAAAAGAGGGGTCCCAGATGACAGTATTTTTGACCTTTTATGTTTTTATATACATGATATGTGTAAAAAAACTGCAATCATAAATATGTATCTTTGCAGATGGTGTTACACTGTTTAGTGTAGTAAATAAGTTACAGGATTGTGAGCGACTATAAAAATACAATTTTCTGAGATGGACGGATGACAATGGGATGAAATGTCAAGTTGTTTTACTAATATAACATTCCTCTCAGTTTGAAATACTGTATTGTTGGAGTGATGCTACCTCATGGGGATAACTGTAAAAACCTATGTGTTCATGATAAAGTATGAGTTCAGAAGGATAAATTGGGGCAAACATTCATTTTATAGGACGAAGAGTAAGGGACTGGAATAATTCATCAAGGGAAATATTCACAAAATGTCCACGTTCTTTGAAAATATCTAAGACTAGGTGAATAATTTATAGGGAATCTGCCACATAGGCGATGATGACTGATTGACTTGATACTGCCGGTTATCTCATAAACGTGGCCTGTTCTGTCTACAATTTTGTTTGTTGGTTTTCGGCACACGAATCATATCGACAGGCTGCTCTTGAACTTCATGGCTGTTAATGTCGATATCAGGCGCAACAGACGCATAAACACTGCACTCCAATACGTCATCAACCAATTGTCCCCACTGACGCTCGGTTTTAAGACGTGCCCAGTATTCTTTGCAACCCTTTTAGGCCCACCCACCGATTGGTTTCCACGTCCTTAATCACCCTGATGCCCATTCTTCAATTACTACTCTGGCTCCATGACTAAATGGTTAGAGCGCTGGCCTGTGTTTCAAGGGGTATCAGGTTTGATTCCCACTTCGGTCAGAGTTTTTAACTTTCATTGATTAATCCTGATTGTTCTGGGGCTAGGTGTTTGTGCCGTCTTCAGCATTAGAACTCATCATAGGTAGGGCACCATTATCACAGATGTGCAGGTCGGCTATCAGACGTGGACCCCAAAAACCTTCGCGAGACCTCTTCTGGGGCCACACGCCATTACTAATATTATCAATTTCGTTTCGTGTTTTTCAATGTCAATCTCAGATATTTTAAAATTCTGTCACTAAATTGTATTTTGCACACTAACCATTCGCTCATTTCAATTGTCAATGTGTGGTAATCTATTAAGCGTAATGAGCTTATCATTCTTTTTTCAATTTCCATCTCGATAATTAAATATGTTCGCTCAGTTCAAAGTTACAGCCGATGATAAAAATAAACTACGCTGTAATCAGTGCTATTTATTTTGACTGGATCCACCTTGAGGACGTAATCAGTGGATATGATTGTTAAGTTTTCTCTTAGAGAAGTATATCCTGTAGACAATGGTAGGTTGCACTGTTTCTGATTTAGAGGCGAGGATATGTCGTAAAGTACATCACGTGTCCGTTCCATACTCCAGCGATACCTCAGAGCGAAATAATAGATACATTCACTTAAAATAAATATTTTCTCCCTACATAGAAAAGGTGAAAGTCATGGATATGTTTTTCTGCTTATAAGAAAGGAAAGCTGGTTCGCATCGAAAATTCTATGTATTTCCATATAGTGCGAGTGCCTGCACTAGATCACAGGAGTGTAGAGCTTCAGTTATTTTTCACGAAGAAATGAGCTTGCATTCTTGTAGCGATGTTATGCTCCTGACCTAATATGTACAGATCATGAAGACTGTCTACGGTTATTGTAAAGAAACGATACAGATATCTACACATGTTTATGAGGGTATTTAGGGGTTGTAGTAAGGATGTAAAGGAGAGGGAATATAAGTCTCCGGTAATACTCTAACTAGAGTATGGTTTCAGTGTATGGGACCCTCACCAGGATTACTTGATTCAAGAACTGGAAAAAATCCAAAGAAAAGCAGCTCGATTTGTTCTGGGTGATTTCCGACAAAAGATAGCGTTACAAAAATGTTGCAAAGTTTGGGCTGGGAAGACTTTGGAGAAAGGAGACGAGCTGCTCGACTGAGCGGTACGTTCCGAGCTGTCAGTGGAGAAATGGTGTGGAATGACATCAGTAGACGAACAAGTTTGAATGGTGTCTTTAAAAGTAGGAAAGATCGCAATATGAAGATAAAGCTGGAATTCAAGAGGACAAATTGGGACAGATATTCTTTTATAGGAAGGGGCTTTAGGGAATGGAATAACTTACCAAGGGTGATATTCAATAAATTTTCAATTTCTTTGGTATAATTAAAGCAAACGCTAGGAAAACAAGAGATAGGGAATCTGCCACCTAGGCGACTGCCATAAATGCAGATCAGTAGTGATTGGCTCATTGTTGCTACCGTTTGTAATGGACTTTGCTGTGACTTAGACGAAAAGTCAGTCGAAGAGAATGGAAAATCTTTTAAAACACGTCGCCATTTGTATATAGAAGGCAGTGTTCTGGCACATGGTAATAACATGAGGGAGAAGAGGAAGAAGGAAGCGTAATATAGGCAGATTACGAACACTGGTTGCCTGGTTACCACGGTGTGGGTGTCCGCCCTCGTTAATACTTCTAATGGACCCCGAGCCCAAAACCATTATTCACATTTGAAAAAAATATAAGGATTATGAAATAAAAATAAAAATATTTTAGATTACTATTAAGTTATTTTAGTAGGTTGGACCGTACTTTTGTCTTACGTATCTGATCTACATAGCGAACAAAATAAAACTGGCGCGGAAAACATTTATAAGACTAGGGCGGAATTGAACCTTGTTAATGAGCAGGAGAACTGCCCATCAGAGTAAATGCTGGAAACCGTAATTTCGATGCATCAATCAGTTGCCGTCACATGTCTGCACGTGCGTATCTCCCGCACGTTCTGTCCCGACTACCTCGCTGTGCCATTACGTGTCAGTTATTAGGAGGAATAGATGTGTTTATTGACCAGTTGAATAGAGCACAAAAAATGATGCTCACGATAAAACATCGCATGTTCATTTTTTTTAGTGTTACGCGAAGCGTGATTCGTAGAAAACCCGAGCGGAACTGTTTTCGCAAGAGTTTATGACAGGAAGTGTCCTGGCAAAATGGCGAGAAACAGGCTCTGTAGCTAATAATAAACCGTTACTATCCGAAAATAGTTCGAACACCAGAAAACATTCCTCGAGTGAACGAAGACCGACAACTCAAACGACGTTTATCTTTGCAAGGGTCGAAACATTATCAAGAAGGACCTGGATCTGAGTCCTTATAAATTTACTGATACGCATGCGTGAAAGCGCCCAGACGGACCTTCACGTGTTGAGCTTGTGGGAGATACGCGCTGATAAGTAACAGCAAACCATACTGCATCGAAATCACGTTTTCCAGCATTTCCTGTGATGGGCAATAGTCCTGTTCATTAACAACGGTCAATTACGTTTCAGTCTAATACATATTTTACGGGGCAGATTTTTCTTTTTTTTTTCTGTCCACCCGGTACATGTTGTCTACTTCTCGAATACCTTACAATATTCTTTATCAAAGAGACCAATGTATCAACTCAATCCGAGCTAAAGACTCTCCCAGGACGCTAAGACATAATGTTCCTTTTGGGAAAATAGAACAATGTAAGGCAAAGGCTTTCTGCTTACCTTACATTGACGCAGAGAATTTGTATGACGACGATGGGACAGGGTTAGGTATGGGATGTAAGCGACCGTGTCTTTAAGTAAGCGAAGTACATTTAATTTATGTGAAAATGGGAAACTATGGCTGCCAGTAGTGGAGTTCAAATCCAGGATCACCCGAAAACAAGTTAACAGTTACGTGACACAGCTCGCTTGGTCAGAGAATGACCATCGAGAAAGATAAAACAATGGAATTGCACCCTCTTATTTCCAAGTGTAGAAAATCCTTCGTCTATTTACTAGCCAGTAAATCTCCATGATAAGAGCTGCTTTCTTTGAATTGTGCTTGGACTCGACTACTAGATCAATTTCAGCTCGATAACTTTTTTTTATATCCGGAAGTGTACTTATGAGACAAGGTATATCTACTCAGGCTCTGCGAGGAGGGAGTGGCTAACACGAGGAGGAAGATCGGAGAAAGGTTTGTTGACAGGAGATAGACGTTTAATGTAGAGGGAGAGAGTAGTGATCAAAGGAAGAGTGCGGAAATTTCTACAACATATGGCGGGCATCTTCTGAGATGCTGTCTTATATAAAACGTACATGGAGGTTCACGCTGATAACTCAGAGAACGAGTAGGTGAAATATTATCTCATCCTCTAATGGTTAAGAGAGGGGTACAGCAAGATGATACTGGACTTTTATGTTTTCTTACATACAGAGTGTAATTAAATAAAGTAGTCATTTGAACTGGTGGTACAAGAGGGCATTTTAAGAAAATCTACGAAAAATGTACTATCTTAACCCCGCAGGACGCGCGCTCTCTGTGAAGATGCAAGGACGCGCGATGGGTAAAAAGTACCCACAAGCAAAGATCCTCCTTAATTCTAAATTATAATTATTGGAAACCATGTAAATGATGATACAGTTATGAAGTAAACCAATTGTAATAGCTTCGGAGTAAGTATGGCAATGTGCAACTTGTGATAACAAGAATGGATATTGAAATACTCATGCCCTTGTAACGCTTACACATACACTGGCATTATTCAGTTGTTTACATTACATCGCTTATATTAGACACACATTCTCTGTATCCAAAGGGTCACTATGATGAACACCCGTTGGGTATGGAGGGAAGAGCAGAGGGTAAGAACTTTAGAGGATCATCAAAGCTCAGACTTGACTACAATTCACCCATAGTCTATCTATTTCTGGTGCACTTTCATTTGTTCCACACACTGCCTTCGCACGTTCTCGGCAAATTACTTTTTCGCACATTACACAAAACGTTATGGTTTTTCTGTCCTTCTTACTCCCACGGTCTTCGCATCTTCCTGCTTGACGCTTTCTGAGGACTGTACTTTTCCTTTCCTCAGATTTTCCAGAAGGCCACTGAGCACGGCTTCAGAGATTTGTTGGTGGGGTCAGTATTTTACTTCTCTATGACATATGCTCCTTTGTGAGATCCAAGGACAGCATTTTCAAGCAATTTCTGCGGAATGCAGGTTCGGACGTGAGTTGAGATTGTTTGTTTTATAGATTACTGAGCATTTGAAATAGGATACAATTGTTAATGACTAATTCCTACAGAGAAAACAAACATATTGGGACGTGCCAGATCATTTTCTTTGACATTGTACATTTCTCAATCATCACCAGCCGCAATGTCACTGTCTTCCTTGGGATCAACAGGCTTGTCATTTTGTTCTGCGTCATTGAGTGATACATATTCAGGTCCTGAAATTCACTGAAAGTTTGCATAAACTTGCTGAAAAACGAATACATACCACAAAGTATACTTTTCTAATAATTCGTCCGTAAGAACAATGCGGGTATCAATAAACAAGAATGGCATTAGGAAACGTACGAGCGCGGGCACGGGAGAAATTTTTCCAGTGGATGTTTCTCTCACACTATGAGTTGAACTATCAAAGACGCGCAGCTGATTCAAGGTCATGGCATTTGGAAGAGTTCACTCGAAAGTTATTGAGAGATGAGTCACGAAGAGCCCATTAGAAATAACAGAAATATACATTTCAATTTCGCCTGGGTAATTTTTACCCATACGCGCGTCCTTGTGAATTAATTAGTGTAGGAAAAATAAATTACTAATGTTCGTTCAATGTTTTTCAGAAGTCAATATAAACTGGATGTTTCCCTCTGCTAAACAGAACGTTAACACATCTGTGTTTTCCTCAGGTGGCCCTCCTCTCCAAAGTTGTGCAATGTTCTAGATCTAGGTCATGTGTCTCGAGTTCAGTGGAGTGCGACCTGACCACAGACGAAATGGCTTTATCAAATTATGAAACATGTGATAAGATTTCAATTTATGGTGATAAAAGGTGGAATAGGAAAAAGGCGGGACGAATGTTTCTGGAGGATTTTCCCAGCCGAAGACACTCATGTGATCGAACATTTGTCACTGTTCTTCAAAGACTTCCAGATACTGGACAACTACAGCCAATATTTGAGGGAAGTGGCCATTTATGGCAACAACATATATTGACGGCGGAGGAAGAAATTTTTGACTTAGTCTGAAATCACCCGGAGAGAAGCACTAGAGTACATGAGGTCGGTGTGTCTCACTACACTATATAATGAACTCTTAGGGAATAGCTGTCGTACCCATACCACGTAGAATATGTTCAGCATCTTCGGGAAAATGATCCTCCTGGGCAGAAAACATTGTTTCAGTGGTTTCTGAGAAAGAAACTGCGACAGCCGGATTTCCTTAATAGGATAATTGCCAATGACAAAACTTGTTTCACAGGAGATGGAGCACTGAATTTCTGGTGTGTAGAAATTCTCCAACACCTTATACAGAAAACCTTTCAAGAGCGGTTCTCCGTAAGCGTGCCAGTAGGAATAGTCGACACATAATAATTGGTTCCTTTCTGTTGCCATCCAACTTGACAGGAAAACGCTACTTACTTATTCCTTTCAACATGCCTAGAGACATGTGGTTCACACATGTTGCTGCACAAGCACTATCATTAATCTTAGTAATCTTGCAAATTCCTCCATCTGTCGTACGCTCCCCACTTTTCTGTTTCTGTTGCTTCTCATCCATTTCCTTTAGTTGCACTGGTGTCCAAGCTCGCCACCAACTACAATCACCAACTATCAGGCACTGTCCTCGTGTACGCCTTCAGTTCTGAGTTCCTTATTCTCCCAACATGTAAACGCAGCATTCTCTGGTCCGTGATGGTATCTTTGTTCGTATCCATTTTTTTTCTCCTTTCAAGGTCCTAGTGTTCCTTAAAACTTGATTTGCCAACAGAGCCGATAATAACTTGATTTTAATTGAGATTTTTTCCTTCTTTCCACACTGTGTGGATGTCAATTATGTCCGCTTCAACGCAATGTACCCTCACACGCTCTTGTATAAGGTTCAACACCTTATTCACTGTATCGTGTACATTTTCAGTTTCACTCTCAAATAAATAAATCTCCTGGTTTCCGTGTTAACCATATTTTTTGCCGATTTGCATGTCTCAACTTCTCCTCTAAACTCTTTAGTTTTGCCCTCAATATTTCTAACTCACCAGCAATCTGCTCAATTTTCTCTGTTATTATTCTCAGTTCCTCTTCTACACATTATTTTATCTCCTTCATTTCCAGAATAAGGTCTCTAGGTTGTTCCACCTGACTATTTCCTTGATCTTCTCGATCTCTTCCAAGCCAATTAATCCCACTGGTCCGGGACCAGGATTTATCTCAACACGCCGTGTTACAAGTGATATTGCTACTAATGCTGGTGCCATCAGCGATACCTGCAGTCGGTATCGTTGCCAGTTACTTTTTCGCTTATGCCTCACGCTCACACTTCACACGTCCATCCCAGTGACCTATAGTAGCCCAGTACTGTTGAGTAGAGTAATACCCATATTTCTCGTTCAGTACTCACACACAATACGACATATCGCTTCAATTGCTCGATTACAACTGACATGTGGTTCATCATACATGATGGTGCGCCCACTTACACTTCTTGACCTGTGTGTGAGTTTTTAGATAACACATTTCAGGACAACTGGACTGGTCGAAATGGTTCTGTGCAGTGGCCTGTTGGAAGCCCCGATTAGAATGCCTTGTCCTTTTACCTCTGGGGCAGTATGTAGGAATCAGTTTACAGAAATGAGTTACGGGATCATGACGACCAAAACAGGCTTGTATTTGATGCTACAGTCGCAATAAGAAATGACGTACTCACGTGTAAACGTGTACAAGCAAGTTGGTTTCGTCGTGCCAAAGCATGTGTTCTGGCTGGGAATTGTCACGTTGTACACCGCTTGTATATAAAGATCTTGCTGAGTGTGTCTCATCTAGCTAGTTGGCCATACGGATAAGGTTACCTTGCATTCGGGAGATAGTGGGTTCGAACCCATTGTCGGCAACCTTGAACGTGGATTTCCGTGGTTTCACATTTTCACACCAAGCAAATTCTGGGACTGCACCTACTGTAACTTCGCTTCGTTCGTTTCCTTCCCACTCCCAGTCGGTTACAACGTAAATCAAATAGTAAAAGAAAAAGTGTGTCATGGGCCCATATGGTAAAAATTTATTTCGTTGTTTATTTCTCAGCAGAGTGAGAAGATTTCTTTTATTTTATTCCATTCCTTAACCGTCCGGATAATGAAGAGCTTATTTTCTGTTTCTAGCATTTCTCTGTGGGCTGTCTACATAAAATTTACCATAAAACATCGGAAACAATAACATGAGCGTAAATAAACGGATACGTGTCTGCAAATTGACAAATCTGGCATAATGTGTCAACAAGTCAAAGTATATGTCTAATAACCCGGGGAAAAGCCATAGAGTATTTTAAAACGTTACAGAAAGGCAAATGAAAAAAAATACATTTAGTGAAAAGTGTTCTAACACAGATATAACCAATCGCACTTACCTGTGCATGGAACTGTTGTATCACCGAGGCCAGACTTCTGTAAACTGTCAATTGGAAGATGATTAAAACTGTTTCCTAAACCAATAATCATCATCACTTCGATCACGATGTCAACATTTAAGAATGTTAATTTTTAGTACACAGTGTAGTATCTAAGGAGGCACGCCGCATAGTTTGAATGGTCTTGTGGAACACAGTGAGATTGACGTCACGTTCCATTTCCAAGTATAAAGTTTCTCTTCGTCATAATAATAATAATAATAATAATAATAATAATAATAATAATAATAATAATAATAATAATAATAATAATAATAATAATAATAATAATTGTACCGGGCGGTACACCTCCACGCCGCTAATTCAAAAGGTGCGCCAGTTGAAACTCCTCTGCTGGAGGAAGTCTGAACTTGATTGACGGTATTAATTTTCTACCTTCTCAGAAGATGTCACTACCTGTAAATTTTGGAGTTTTAGAACTGTGTCATTTTTGATGTGTTTTTGTTTTGCTTGAAGTAAGAAGTGTGAACTTTCTCTTCTAGAGGACACTACTGAAGAACTACAATAGTACACCCTAGTGCGAAGAAAAAGAACTGTTCTTTGGAGAAAATTTTATTTCAAAAGTTTGTTCTTTGTTAAATTTCTTTCAGTCATTGGTTAAGTTGGCAATATTACCCCTTTCTTTCCCCTTGTTTTAAATCTAGCCAATCCCGAATTTCTGAAATTAATTTTCCACCAAATATGTGTTTCTTCTTCATCTTGTGTAGGGGTTTCTCTTTTTTCTCCAATAAAGTGATTGTGGGCGGGTGTTTTCATTCCCCTAACGCCTAGAACCTTCCGCGAGAGTATATAAACTGCTGATTTTAGGGTCTCTGAGCCACTTCTGTTCCATCTTTCAGTGTGTAAAGTACATAGCAGGGGGCGGGTAGCGCCTCTTTCTTCGGCGGCGGTCAACAACAAGGTAATGGCCGATTAATTACTTATTTTCTTGCTTGCTCAGCAGTTTAACTCTCGGGGCGGGTCCGAAGCTTTTTCCATTATGTAACCCTCCTTAAAATGTAAAGAAACTTGTATCTATTTCATCTTTTGAACTGCATATCGGGATAGAGAGTGCTTAACCCTCTCGAGCTCCCAATCATAATGTTTTGAGGTGAACTTATTTTTCTCAACCTATTCTTCGTTAATATAATGTAAATTGTTCTTTTCTGAAGTCACCTCTGTAGTATGGGATTAGCCCTTGTATTAATGGCCTAGTGCCAAGTAGGTTTTAAAAACAAAGTGTATTAGGAGTGCAGATCGCCTCCTCTCAAATTGTTATTTTGGAGGTCATGTAATCAACCTTCTTTTCATTTAATAGACCTCAGTAGGTTGGGTATTTTACCCCTGTGTCTATGTCCAGTGAGGACAACTTGAAGGTGGAGTTTGGTGTGGCCTGGGAGAGGCTTAGAGTTGAGAGCGAGTGGCTCTTTTTGAAAATTGAGTGTTGTATGCCTCGTGGAGGCTTTTCAGTGTAATTTGGAGCAAGGGCTCCTAGGCATGAATGGGGTTTTCTGCCCCTCTGTTGAAACTTGTGTTTGGGGTAAAACTGAGCTGATTGCCCAAGCATTGTGAAGTCAGGGCGCGAAGCCCAAATCCTGTAAATATTGTAACTACCCTTTTGAGTTGCTACTTTGTACCTGCCATGATTGTTATCTCCTTATTTTGAAAAGAAAATATAACCTTGTTAAATTTTAAATTAATTTTACTTTCGTAGCTGGAGACCTATTCACACCCGCACCTTCTTTCACCTCTACCTACCAAGGAAAGCTCCGTAACAAGTGGTAGCAGAGCGTGGTTGAATGGGTCTCATTTTAGCCCCTTTTGACGGCTAAATATTGTTCTGTTCCGAACTCTAACCATTTTCTCAGTTGCTGGAATTTTTGAGGTTTTCAAAATTGTTCTGTCACCATGCCTGGCCCTCGCGATGTTCTTCATCTTAACTATTTGCGCAAGGAGGTGTTGATCTATGAATTAACTATTAGAAATGTACAATCTGGAGGCACGGTTGCAGTAGACACAAACAAGCTTAGAGAATCCCTAGATTTGCCCATTTCCATCCCCAATTTGGGAGAGAAAGAAATTGACGACTCTCTTTCCACGATCACGGAGAACATTACTGGGCTAGCTTCTGTAGTTAGTTTTTTTGACGAAAATGATCGGTCTCCTAATCAAATTAAGCGTGTGCAAGCTAGGCTGTTTCATTTTTCAAATAGAGTTAACGATCTGTTGTCTCTAAAGTTGAATGACGTTCAGAAGAAGGAAGCTAGTACGCTGCTTGAAAATATGTCTCAATTATCTAGCAAGGTTACTCAATTGTTAACTGGGGAAGTTCCTCCCAAAACTGATCAACCCGCCACGTTGAATGCTGGGAGCGAGGAAGAGCCTCCTAAGGGAGAAGTCAATAGGATAACCGTTGCTGCCTAAACTATCTCTGCCCCATTAGACAACGAGTCTGAACGTCGTAACTCATTGACTAATGTACGTTCTGAATTAACTTCCTTGCCACTTAAACCTTTACCGACTATGTCACCCGGGTTTAGCAGCTTGCCTCATCCATTGGCAATGTTGCTCAGAGGTATCTCTAAGTTTTCCGTTAATACCACCAGTGAAGTAATTTCATTTTTAAGATTTCTAGTTGAATTTCAGGATCATGCCCTTGTGTTTTCTCTTTCTCCATGTCAAATTTTGCAAATTATCTATCCTTATGCAATTGGTATTCTCTCTGACAAAATAGTAAGAGCCATAGCTGAACAGTCATCTATTGAAGATTTTCATGCACACTTGCTTGCAAATTTTATTCCTGCTCGCGCGAGGTCATCTCTGATTCAGAAGTACTATTGCCGTGTACAACGCTTGGATGAAAACTTGGCTGATTTCATACAGGATATTAAGTTTTATACTAGGGTGTTTGCCCTTCATTTTCCCGAAGATCAGATTGTACAGGCTATTGTAGAGGGAATTTCACCTCCCTATAGGTCATATTTGTGTTTCGCGGCGTGCCCGCAAACTTTCTCTGAACTTGAAGCATTGGCCGTCTCAGCGGAAGGAGTTAGATACGCAGATTCATTGCGTGTAGCGAAAGAACCCCCGCCTTCTTTTAGTAACACTCGGCCTCCACCTCGCCGACCAGTCACACCCCGTAAATGCTATGCTTGCGGGTCGCCCGACCACCTTCGGAACAAGTGCCCATTGCTCAAATCTAGTGGGACAAGGAATGGAGCTGGTTCATCACAAGGCTGTTTTAAATGTGGGGCTTTCTCACATATTGCCAAGAATTGTCCCAATTCTAACAGCACCCCCTCCTGCTCAACTTCTGGTGCAACTTACAACAACAATATAAAGTGACTAGTGTCTTCGGCTGAGTCGATTAATCCATCTTCCCGAGACTCAGCCCCGGGTAAACAGATCGAAAAATCAGGGAACGAGCAATTTTCAAATTCATCTTTGGAATGCCCCAAAGAGTGTCTTAGGATTGCGGCAGATACTCCCGCACCGGTTCCTTTTCTTAAGATTGAGTTAAATAAGGAACCTGTAACAGCTCTCTTAGATTCAGGCAGTGTTTGTTCGATTATTTCGGCTGAATGGTATTCTAAATTGAAATCTGTTTGTAAACTACCTGACTATGTCTCATCTCCTGTTCAATATGTTTCGGCTAATTCATCTCCATTAGAAATTCTAGGTTCCGTACTGGTCAAAATTCGTATTTTTAAATTTACATGGAAAACCAAACTGTTTGTGGCTAAGCACTTGTCTTGCCCCATCATACTGGGAGCGGACTTCATTTCTCACACTGGTCTTGTGCTCGATCTTCAGAGTAAGTCGTGCACATTCAAATTTACGTCCAAATGTAAAATTCCCTTGTTAAAGTGTAATTCTGTGTCATGTTCATCTATTTCGCCTACCCAGGATGAGATGTTGTTAGACCTTAGACATCTACCTGAGGAGCAGGCTGATAGTATTCGTAAATTATGTCAGTCATTTCCAGAGGTGTTCTCTGATACTCTTGGTGTTACTGACCTTATTGAATACAAAATTGAGGTCACGGATTCGATTCCTGTCCGTTTTCCACCTTATAGGCTATCTCCACCTAAAATGAAGGCTCTGAAAGAAATTATCGATCAGATGTTGAAGGATGGTATTATTAGGCCCTCTAAGTCAGCGTATTCTTCGCCTATTTTTCTAGTCCCGAAACCCCAAGGAGGCTTCAGGCCTGTCATTGATTATAGGGCTCTCAATCGGAAGGTGGTGTTACAATCTGTGCCCCTTCCCGACCTTCATTCTTGTTTTTCATGGTTCCGTAAGGCCAAGTTCTTTACTATCTTGGACCTGAATCAGGCCTATAATCAAATTCCCCTTGCCGAAGAGTCTAAACACCTTACAGCGTTTACCACGGACTGGAACTTATACGAATTCAACCGCGTGCCTTTCGGGCTCCCCACGGGAGCGGCTGTACTCACTAGGCTACTAGATAGGGTCTTCTCCGACATCAAATTTGAGTACTTATATCACTACTTGGATGATGTCGTCGTATTTTCAGAGACTTTTGAAGAACATCTAGATCATCTGCGAGAAGTCCTCGATCGCCTTCGTAAGGCTGGGTTAACTGTCAAGTTGTCCAAGGTTGCCTTTGCTAAGCCCTCTATGTCATTCCTAGGGCATATTGTGTCACCTGATGGTGTAGCAGTCGATCATTCTAGAACACAGGCCATCCGTGATTTTAAACCTCCCAAGGACATTAAAGGTATCGCCAGGTTCATTGGTATGGTGAATTTCTTCAGGAAGTTTATTCCTAATTTCGCTAATAGAGCGGCGCCCTTAAACCTTCTTCGTAGGAAAGGCATCAAATTTGAGTGGGGACCTTCTCAACAAGCCGCTTTTGAAGATCTTAAATTAGCTCTCTGTAATGCCCCTGTACTTGCTATGCCTGATTTCTCGAAGAAATTCATCGTCCAAACCGACGCGTCGTCGTCAGCAGTAGCTGCAGTCCTTCTTCAAGAGACTGAACTAGGGAGGCGACCCATCGCCTATGCATCTAGGACTCTATCGGCTCAAGAAGCCAAGTATTCTATCTATGAGCTCGAAGGGTTGGCAGTCTTATTTGCCTTAGAGAAGTTCCGTCTCTATCTGGAACATGTCAAATTCGACCTGGAGACAGATAATCAAGCCTTAAGCTGGGTCTTAGGTAGGCCGCGTCGTACTGGTCGTATATCCCGTTGGGCCATCCGTATTTCTGCCTTCCAATTCGATGTCAGGCATATCAGAGGTACCGAAAATGTTGTTGCTGATGGACTCAGCCGTATGTTTTCTAACGACGTCGAGACCCATGAACCGGTCGGCAGTTCATCACCTTCCGAGTCCATACTATCTGATGTTAATGCCATCTTAACTGATGCTCCCATGCTCTTTAGGGATATCGAGAAATACCAACGTGAAGATCCGACGCTGGCTCCGATAATGGAAACCCTTTCTTCTGGGGAACATGTCGTCCCTTATGTTCTGAGGAATGGTGTTCTATGTTGCCCCTCGAGGCATGATAAGATGATGAAAGTTGTCGTTCCAGCTGTTCTTGTACCTATGATCTTCAAGTATTATCATGAGACCCCATTAGGAGGGCATCTGGGAATCTTTAAAACTCGCGAGAAGATTCGTGAAATGTTCATCTGGAAAGGTATGGACGGTGAAATCCGTGAACTAGTGAAGGCTTGCAAACCCTGTTTGCTCAGTAAACCAACCATGTCCACCAAGGTAGGCCTTTTGTCTTCTCATCAAGCGTCGCGCCCCATGGAACGCCTGTATATTGATTATGTAGGACCCTTCCCCCCGTCTAAGGGAAATGCTAACAAGTTTATCTTTGTATGCGTAGATGGCTTTACTAGATTTTCCTGGTTATTTCCGACTAAGCTGGCTACCGTTCAGTCTACCATTAATTGCTTAAATTCTATTTTTGCCTCTTTTGGTCCGTGCCAATATATTGTGTCTGATAATGCTAAGGCGTTCACATCTAATCTTTTTCGTAAATTCTGTTTCGACTTGTCCATCTCTCATGTAACGACTTCTGCTTATTACCCTCAACCATCTCTGGCTGAACGGGTTAACCGTAATCTCAGGTCCGCGCTTATTGCCTATCATCATGAAGATCATTCCAGGTGGGATACGTCCCTGCATTGGTTAGCTTTTGCTTTGAATTCGGCGGTTCATGAATCACATAAATTTACTCCAGCCTCTTTGATGTTCAAGTTTGTTCCCAACACGCCGCTCTCTAACCTCTGGTCTCTGAGTGACATTCTACCCGAGACAATAGATCCGGACATCATTAAAGATCTTTGGAAGAAGGCTAAAGCCAATCTTAAAGTGTCTCATGAAAAGGTTAGGGAAAGGTATGATCGTGGACGGAGACCCACCCCTTTGAAGGTAGGTGACCAAGTTATGGTCAAGAACTTTGTTCCCGCGGGCAAGCTTGCCCCCAGATTTCATGGGCCTTGTATCATTCTCGATTTTATTACGCCGGTTACGTTGTTATTAAGTAATCCAGCCACCGAGAGGATATTTAGGGTTCACCTGTCACAGGTGAAACCAGTGTAAATTTTGTGTCAACTTGCTTCATATAATCGTGAAAGGAATATGAAGGTTATATTTTTTTGAGTTTCTCTTTTAAGGCATTCTGCCCCTTCTATAATATTTTCTATATTTAAGCATTTTTGTAAACTCTCCCCGCTCCGTTAAACTGCCATTCTATCCTTACCACGGCCATTACCACGCTCCCGTCTCCTGCTATACACACTGTGGCTTGCTCATATTAAATGCCATGGATATCTGCACGCCGCTGGCCCCTCAACCTCTCCACCAAGCCTGTGCCCTCAAAAGATGATGGTCCAACAATATTCTGCCGCCTAGCTTTAATGTTTCAGTGCCCCCGCAGCAGCGCGGCGCCGTGCCGCGACTGGGCTTGAGGATGGGCCCCCTCGACCCCAGCGAGGACGACATGTGCACGGCGAGCCGGAGCTCTCCTCCCGGCCAAGGCTGATGTGCGGCACACGACCTGCTACTTGCCCGCAGCCTGTATATCTTCACCGCGGGCGCGGCGTGTTTCAACACCTCTGCTCCCCTCATAGTGCGGGCGAGCGGTATCTCAGGGTACTTGAGGGGTCCGAGCGGCCTCCTTTGGACGCAAGCTGCAACGGCCGGTCTGGCCATCCAACTTAACCAACATCAACTACATGGACAGTTACTATAAGAGATGACTACACTTGGGAATTCAACAACAAAATCTGGTGGACTTAGAAAATTTTTCCTCGATGTTAAAACTAAAGTTTTCCTTCTCAATTCAACTTCTACAACCTTAAAAACTTAACTTCTCCTGTTACAACAAAAATTTTGAAACTGAATCAAACCACATTAAGAAAATCTTATAAATTTTTCGGCAATCAATATCCATATCTACATCAAAACTTGGACCTTGTTTTCAAACAAATTTCATGTGTCACCCCTGGAGGAACTTTTGGGGGGGGGGAGGTATGTACCGGGCGGTACACCTCCACGCCGCTAATTCAAAAGATGCGCCAGTTGAAACTCCTCTGCTGGAGGAAGTCTGAACTTGATTGACGGTATTAATTTTCTACCTTCTCAGAAGATGTCACTACCTGTAAATTTTGGAGTTTTAGAACTGTGTCATTTTTGATGTGTTTTTGTTTTGCTTGAAGTAAGAAGTGTGAACTTTCTCTTCTAGAGGACACTACTGAAGAACTACAATAGTACACCCTAGTGCGAAGAAAAAGAACTGTTCTTTGGAGAAAATTTTATTTCAAAAGTTTGTTCTTTGTTAAATTTCTTTCAGTCATTGGTTAAGTTGGCAATATTACCCCTTTCTTTCCCCTTGTTTTAAATCTAGCCAATCCCGAATTTCTGAAATTAATTTTCCACCAAATATGTGTTTCTTCTTCATCTTGTGTAGGGGTTTCTCTTTTTTCTCCAATAAAGTGATTGTGGGCGGGTGTTTTCATTCCCCTAACGCCTAGAACCTTCCGCGAGAGTATATAAACTGCTGATTTTAGGGTCTCTGAGCCACTTTTGTTCCATCTTTCAGTGTGTAAAGTACATAGCAGGGGGCGGGTAGCGCCTCTTTCTTCGGCGGCGGTCAACAACAAGGTAATGGCCGATTAATTACTTATTTTCTTGCTTGCTCAGCAGTTTAACTCTCGGGGCGGGTCCGAAGCTTTTTCCATTATGTAACCCTCCTTAAAATGTAAAGAAACTTGTATCTATTTCATCTTTTGAACTGCATATCGGGATAGAGAGTGCTTAACCCTCTCGAGCTCCCAATCATAATGTTTTGAGGTGAACTTATTTTTCTCAACCTATTCTTCGTTAATATAATGTAAATTGTTCTTTTCTGAAGTCACCTCTGTAGTATGGGATTAGCCCTTGTATTAATGGCCTAGTGCCAAGTAGGTTTTAAAAACAAAGTGTATTAGGAGTGCAGATCGCCTCCTCTCAAATTGTTATTTTGGAGGTCATGTAATCAACCTTCTTTTCATTTAATAGACCTCAGTAGGTTGGGTATTTTACCCCTGTGTCTATGTCCAGTGAGGACAACTTGAAGGTGGAGTTTGGTGTGGCCTGGGAGAGGCTTAGAGTTGAGAGCGAGTGGCTCTTTTTGAAAATTGAGTGTTGTATGCCTCGTGGAGGCTTTTCAGTGTAATTTGGAGCAAGGGCTCCTAGGCATGAATGGGGTTTTCTGCCCCTCTGTTGAAACTTGTGTTTGGGGTAAAACTGAGCTGATTGCCCAAGCATTGTGAAGTCAGGGCGCGAAGCCCAAATCCTGTAAATATTGTAACTACCCTTTTGAGTTGCTACTTTGTACCTGCCATGCTTGTTATCTCCTTATTTTGAAAAGAAAATATAACCTTGTTAAATTTTAAATTAATTTTATTTTCGTAGCTGGAGACCTATTCACACCCGCACCTTCTTTCACCTCTACCTACCACGGAAAGCTCCGTAACAATAATAATAATAATAATAATAATAATAATAATAATAATAATAATAATAATAATAATAATAATAATAATAATAATAATAATAATAATCATCATCATCATCATAGGGGCTGCCTGGCCGAGGCGGTAAAGGCGTGCTCGGCTCGCCCGGAAGGACGTGGGTTCGAATCCCCGTCAGGAAGTCGAAAAATTTAAGAAATGAGATTTCCACTTCCGGAGGTGCATATGGCCCTGAGGTTCACTCAGCCTACACCAAAAATGAGTACCAGGGTAATTCCTGGGGGCAAAGGCGGCCCGGCGTAGAGCTAACCACTCTACCCCATCAAGTGCCGAGGTTACGGATAGTGGAAGCCTTTACCTTCCACCCCTCCAAGGGCCTTCATGGCCTGTAGGGAGATGACTTTGCTTTGCTTTGCTTTGCTTTATCATCATCATCATCCCCCTAGCTCTGTCTTATCATGCTGACACCATCTATGCAGATCTAGTGTTCGTCTCTTCCGATTTTTCACGATGTCCAAATGGTTAATATCTCTTTCCAGCTCGTCACGCCATCTGAGTTGTTACTGATCACAACAACGCCTTACCGTCAAGACTGTTTATTTACCTACCAACACATACTGCATTTCGAAAATACTAAAGAATAAAAATGCGATAGTCTTTAGTTCCGTTGGCTGATGTCACTAGAATTCAGTCATTCACAACGGCCTCCGTCTAGGTTTTGACATTATTTCCTCCATTATAAGTCTATGTACCCGTATTGACTTTTCTGGCATCCTCATAATCTTGCGAAACTTCTTGTTAATGAACATTGAATTTTCACGATTGTAATCGAAATCGATTTTCAACCTATTATGTCGTGTTACGTACATACTGCATAGAACATGTTGAGGACATGTAAAGTACAGAACAAAAATGGCCAATCGGACACCAGTGGGATCCACTCCCACAACTTCCAGATTTTGCGTCAGTTCCTCTGCCATTGAGCTATGGTGGCCTAGGTCATAGGCATAGATTCGGATCCCACTGGTGTCCGCTTGGCATTTTTCTGTACATAACACCCCTTCAACACGTACTATATGTACGTAACACGATATATTACGTTGAAAGTAGATTTCGATTAAAATGCGGTCCTGAAAGGTCAATATTCATTGATTTTGCCCACTACTGGAGACTTGCACGCACTCTACAATGTGATGGCATTAGTGCCAGACTTTTCCAAGAGGACAAATAAGACGTAGGCCACCATAGCCCAATGGTAGCGCAATCAACGCGAAATCGCAGGTTGTGTGTGCGGATACCATTGTTGCCTGGTTGGCCATTTTTGTTCTGTACTTAACATCTCTTCAACACGCTTCAACTCGTACTATATGTACGTAACATGACCTAATACGTTGAAAGTCGATTTCGATTCTTTTGTTAAATTTGAATTTTTAACATGGTGGTGACATTAGCCTCACGCCCAATCTCGATGTTGGAGGACAATTAAAACATTTAAGATGTTTGACTCAATATTAATTAAAGAGCGCTAGAAATCAGAGCAATGTCTTGTATTCACATTAATAATAATATAAAGAGAATACGTGCCTATAAACAAGTTGCAATAGATCACTTACGAGGAGAGACTTCGGTTGATACCTCACCGAGCACCAGAAACTCACTAGGTGTTAAGCGAGAAGTAGTCCGTCAGTAGCTTAAATACAATGCCAGGTTTTACCAAGACAATCGACGCTTATTGTATCAAAAAATGTCTTAACTCTCGTTTAGAAAGAAACAACGGTCGTGCACCGAAAATTCAATGACATGTCAAAACAACAAATCAGAAAACACATTCCAATAACAAATTATACGGTGTGATTCAGCAGCCCCTTCAAATAACGTTTGCTGCAGTCCAACTAACGTTCACATGGTTATAGGGGTGCTATTCCCCTGCAGGCGTACTGTATGGTACTATTGTTCAGTGAGCACATTTTGCACACGAATCTGAACCCTAGCCAAATGTTACATCATCCGCTCGCAAAACATGCCGCCTTGAAATCATGTAGCAACGTCGTTTTACCATGATAATGTGTCGTGCCTCGTGACCGGATGCAACGGAGAGGGGAATCAAATCATAAAACTCGGTAACAGTGCAGTAATTAATGTATTAAACACCGAACCGGATGGCGCATGTACGCAGCTCTCGTCGTACTACCAGCATGTTCCAGCAGTGTAGCGTTGCGCATGCGGTTAGGCGTTAGTTTGGCATTCGACGAAATGTGCCATCGGCGGTTCGAATCCTGCATCGTTCAAATATTATTGCATCGGTATGATGTTTGAATACGTAAATACAGGCCCACGTTTGCCACAATCAAATAATAGAATGATGCTGTTATTCAGCTTGTGCCCTACACATACTCCGCTGGTTAGGGCCTGAATGCATGTACTGTAATATCTGCTGTCATTCAGCATTTCTTCCACAGAGGAATACGTTGACATGCTCCTCATGTATGGGGAAGGAAGGAAAAACGAGTGAGAGGCTCTACGTCTGTACCAGGAACGTTATCCCAAGAGGCGACACCCGACTGCTGCGACATTCCACCGTGTTCAAAGACATCTAAGGGCAAAAGGAGTGATTTCCAACCAGCCACCAGTCCGCGATAGGCCCGTTACATCGGGTGAAACAGAAGAGGCCGTTCTGGAGGCAGCTCGTAATAATTCACACATCAGTACAAGGGTGACTGCACGACAGGTCCGTCTGGCGAATACGTCATGAACATAATTATGTTTCACCCATACCATCTTTAGCTACACCAAGTGTTCCATCTTCGGGACTTCGAAACTCGAATGGAGTTCTGTCGGTGGCTGTTAGACAGGCTGGACAATGATGCAGCATTCATACAGCATACCTTGTTCTCGGACGAATCGCGCTTCCACAATAATGGGAACGTCATTCGCCACAACATGCACTATTGGAGTCCGACAAATCCTCACTGGGTGCGACAGGTGGCCCATCAAGTACGACGGGGAATGAATATTTGGTGCGGAATATTGGAGGATCGCCTTATTGGACCTTATTTCTTTGAGGTCCATAGGAAGGGCCAACGCTACCTGCACTTT
Source organism: Anabrus simplex (assembly GCF_040414725.1). Taxonomy (NCBI): domain Eukaryota; kingdom Metazoa; phylum Arthropoda; class Insecta; order Orthoptera; family Tettigoniidae; genus Anabrus; species Anabrus simplex. Next base: position 231,873,709 of record NC_090270.1, on the reverse strand, counting down.
CTGCGTCAGGAACTCCCACTGCCTCTGGAGGATGGGCCATTGTACGATCGTTTGAACGATGTGGTTGCAACAGGATGGAGCTCTACCATATCCGACTTTGCCCGTTCGTAACCATCTGAAAGAGGAACTGCCAGAGAAATTGATAGGACGAGGAGGCCCTGTTTCTTGGCCCACCAGATCACCGGATTTAACACGTTAGACTTCTTCTTGTGGGGTTATTTGAAGAACATCGTTTACACTTAAGCGTCGGAAAGTCCCGACCAGTTCTGGCTACTCATCACGGACGCCTGCCGAACAACTGCACCTGGAATTTTTCAGTACGCAAGACGATAAATTGGACGCCGTGCCCGAATGTGCATAAACCAAAATGGTCACTTCGAACATTTGCTGCGATAAAAACATTGTCAGGGCAGTTGTGTTCATATTATTTCCGGTCAGTATGTGTCCGGCCTGTGAACTATTCGGCCCTTCTTAGGGCCACAAACACATTCTTCACACACAATTTTGCATGAAAGCGGCTAGCGAACTTACATTGCGTGCGGTACGTATTAAACAAATATTTCAAAAATTTGTAATCTTCGCCCCAGACTCGATCCTCCCACCTGACATGCAAAACCGCTCCGCCAGTCCTTTACCAACTGCACTACGGTTCAGTATGGCATACTGGGTAGCTTGTAGCAAATATTAGGTTTACTGTGGTCACATTATCAATTTAGTGTTTCGCCGACATTTCTGGTTCATATTATCTAGAAGGCACATAATAATAAATGTAAGAAATTTATTTAAACTTCAACCTATTCAAAACGGTGCAAGATGTTAACATGTCAGTTAAACATCATTAAAATAGTTGAGACATGTTTCGCCCCTTATGTGGGTCATCATCAGTCATATCAATACCTCAAAGTTCTACCAGACGTCTGGTTGGAAAATTGTAAAACATGTTGCATGAGTGAATACATTAAAAAGCTTTACAATATCCTATTATTAACAAAATATCAAATTGATTAAAATAAGTTGCTCTGGTGAACATGTTTGTGAATTTTCACTTAAACAATGGCTGTCATATGTGTAATATATGACAATAGTGATAGTCTAAAATCGTATGCGATACCGAAGTTCCAATTGGAAGGCTTTCCACATAATTTCACATGTAAAATCATGTGTACAGTATTTTATAATTGTATTGTATTCTGCATTCATTCTTAATATTTCTATATAAATTTTAAACGGTGCAACATATTTTTAATCAATTTTATATTTTGTTAATAATAGGATGTTGTAAAGCTGTTTAATGTATTCACTCATGCAACGTGTTTTACAACTTTCCAACCAGACATCTGGTAGAACTTTGAGTTATTGATATGACTGATGATGCCCGACATAAGGGGCGAAACATGTCTCAACTATTTTCATGATTTTGTACTAACACGTTAATATCTTGCACTGTATTGAATAGGTTGAAGTTTAAATACATTTTCATTACTTGTAACTAGAAGGCACAGGCATGTCTTCCAGTGTTTAATACGAGTATAATATATCGGTGTCCTATCATAATGAGGTGGTAAATACCAAGATATCCGGTTGCGTTATTTGAGCATACCGGCAAGGCAGATGTTTTCAGGACGGAATGAATATTGTGGGTTGCATTAAACTACATTGGATGGGGCGGATGAATCACATCGCATACGTAGGGTACCTAAAATACCACTCTAATCCACAATTTAGTACGTAAATTGAGAAAAATACATCAATTCCTTAGTTATATTGCAGTAAATGTGTTGTCTACAGTAAGTTACTAACTTCTAAATATGTACAACAATATTCTTTTACAGACAAATATTAAGAAATTATAACTCGCTAAAATATGTAACAGTCCGCTGATATGGCCAACGGATCCTCTAATGTTTGTCTCCCTAATTTCAAATTGTGCGACGATACGTCCCACCATAAGGCTGGTCATTACTTTAACATATATTTACATAAATGGTTGAGGAGATCGTTAATAAAGTTTCGAACTTGTCCTGAGAAGTTCTAATCTTTACGCCCACATATCGCTCAGAGAAATTATGGATTGAATGTCGATGGAAAATCAATCTGTAACAGGAAGGAGATATCAAGCATTACGGGTCGTTAACCAGTAACAATGGACCTATGGGTTATCAGAGGTTTCCTCATCACTGCCATACACCGATCGCCATCTAGATCAATTACAGATGTACATGTAGGAGGGCGTGGTAGTCGAGTGGTGTTGTTGGTTGTAGTATTAAGAGTTATGACAACTAGGAAACTATCCCTATGATAGCCAGGTTATATGGTTAATGACTTCGTATCAAGGTGATGGCGTCTCGAATCTCAGCCAATATATTCGGATTTTTCAAAACGAAAAGCTACGTCCTTGTTATTCAGAATTCACGCGCAACTGAAGGACCTATAGCTATAATTACTGTAACTAGAGTCACCCATAACTGGAAATCAACACTGTGTCCAATTTGGTCATTGATGCTCAGGAGAAAAAATTCGGCTCAAGAGAGAAATTACGCCAGTAGTCGTCCCTATGGACATGCGTCCTTTCAGAACTGAAGTGATACTTCCAAGAACAAATGAAAAGGCTATTATCAATACATGATTGAGACATTTCACACTGTAGCGAAGGTCAATCAAGCAATCGATCGATCAATCATCTGTTGCTCAGGTGACAGATTCCCTATCAGTTTTTACCTAGCCTTTTCTTAACCCGTAGAGAGTCACGCTTAATAGTCAAACGCTAGTGATCGCACATCAGTCGTTTCGCCACCCTTGTCCATTGTGTCTAAATTGCTGGCTTCATCGTATACATGATTAATAGAGCCTAGTAAGTCATAAGGAGAACTGAAAAATGAAGTATGTCACGACCTTTTCTCTCTTACGATTGTTATTGCTCCCTCCTTCTATGTACGCGGTACTAAACTAGAACATGTTGACGACAAACCAATTTGGCGGTAATTTTTTCCAGATTGCCGTATTGCCCTTTCCTAAAACGATGTTGCCATCGGTATCTGATAAATCACTCCTAGCATTAGCTTTCGCATCAGAAAATTAGTTCTCGGTGTCCGCATTATGATCACATTATTTGCAAAATATCTTCTTACGCCACGTAATATCCATTTATTTCGTATTTATCGTGGATCTCTCGTTAAGAGTTCATAAAATCGAAGAATTCCGCCAACTATAAAAATGTACAATGTATAAATCGGAATTCACAGTCGTCTGTGAGACAGTGAGCTGAGCGGATGTGGTGAGTGGAGCGCGGAGCAATGGGTATCACGTTGACACAATATAGGATAGCGATCGGCAGATGGAACTGTAAAAAGGGAAGCAGAATGGAAACAAGAATGGAGTTAAAGGGTGAAAAAAGGAAGATGGTGGCTACGTTACTGGTGGCGGCGGTGGTGATGGTGTTGCTGATAATAGGAGGAGTAGAGATTAATCCCGGCCCAGGTCCAGTAGGTTCCATTGGATGGGAAGAGTACGAGGCGATTAGAGAGATGATAAGAGAGGCTTGTCAGACGGAGCAAATAAAAGAAATGTTCCGAGAGTTATCCAGGGAATTTATGGACCTAAAATTGAGTGTTAAAGAAGATGTAAAGAAGATAATGGAAGAGGAAGGGTGTAATAAAGATGAATTAGACCTATTGAAGCAGAAGGTAAGAAGCCTGGAGTGGGACCTAAGAGAAACGAAGAGAGCAGTCGAGAAGAGTTTACAAGATAACGTAAGAAAAAGTATCTTCATATACGGTGTCCATGAAGAAGAAAGAGAGTCTAAAGTTGAACTAGTGTACAAAGTGGTAGAAGTGATCCAGAACAGGATGAAGATCAACTTCAGTGAAGTTGATATTGACGATGTACAGCGTGTGGGGAGAGTGAAAGGAAAGAGACCAATTAGAGTGAAATTACTATCGACACTGATGGCGGACATTGTAATAAGAAATTCGAGTAATCTAAAAGGAGAGAAAGTGTGGATAAAACGGGAGATGGACAGGGAAGCCATAGAGAAGAACAGAATTCTGAATAGACATTTAAGAGAGGCAAGAAAACAAGGTCTTAAGGCATATATTAGAGGGCAGCAGCTGGTGGTTGGAAACGGAAGGTGGAATCGAGTGTGGGGGGCGGGAAGGCTGAAAAAACTTGATGAAGAACACCAACAGCAGCAGAACGTGTCCTTGGCAACAGTGGAAGTAGCAAGGAAGGTCAGTGACGTAGAAAGGAGTGATATTACGGAAGTGAGCGAAGTCCACATCACATCAGGTGCGGGAAGTAGGGATGTGCTGAACAGTGCCAGCAACCAGGTGGGCGGAAATGGTGAGTCCTTGAAGAGTCATCACAACACAGAGATGGAGGAAGCAAGTAATGTGCCACAACTGGTGAGGAGTACAGTGAAAATTGTGAATGAAGGTAACAGTAGGCAGGGTAAGAATGCATCCTCTCCGAGTAAAAGGAACACAGAAAATAAAATGGAAAAAAGACAGGCGCTAAATAAGGAAAGATCATTAAGTTTGAAAGATCTGTGGGGAAAGAAAAAAGGTATGGAGAAAGGGAAGGATGACGAGAGAAAAGAGGATGAGGAGAGATCTGGAGAGGACTCACAGGGAAGAGTGACAAGGGGTAGAGGTGGAAATGGAGAAGCACAGGTGCAAAGAGTGGGAGGGAATAAATAACTAGAGATGGCGATAGGGGTGTGGAATATTGAGGGGTTGATGGGGAAGATAGAGAATAAAGAATTGGAGAAAACAGTAAAGGAGTATGAGATTATTGCCCTAGTAGAGACGTGGTTAGGGAAAGGGATAGAAATTGAATGGGATGGGTATAGAGTAATCAACGTGATAAAAGAAAAAAGGGGGAGAATGGGAAGAAATCCGGGTGGGATAACAGTTTTAATAAAAAATGAGATAGTAGAGAGAGTAGAGAGAATACAGAATGAGGTAGAAGGGGTGGTATGGCTGAGAATTAAAATAGGAAATGATGCGAAGGAGGCAATTTGCCTGGCTCTATTATACAACCACCCTAAAGACTCAACTTATGCGAATGAAACATTTTTGAAGAACTGATTGAAGAAATAAACAAAATGAAAGGATTATATGTGGAAGATGGAATGATATTGTTAGGGGATTGGAATGCAAGAGTGAGTAATAGGGTACCCGATTATGGGAGAGAGGATAATGAAGTAAGTGAATGAGTACAGAAGAAATAGTAAAGACAAAGATATAAATTGCTATGGGGTAAGATTATTAGAGTTATGTGCTATAGAAAAATTATATATTTTAAATAGATGGATGAAGGGAGATAGTAATGGTGAACTGACATTCATCACAGGAGTTAGCACGGAAATAGCTCTAAAGAAGACAATAAGTTTTGAGGTGACAGAATGTGTGATAACAGAACATATGCCCATCAAGATAACATTAAGAGGGGAGTATGATGGAGTGAAGAGAAGGGTAGGAAAAAGAGACAGGTATAAGGAGGGATGGAAGTACATTTGAAATGATACTACGATCGAGAGATTGAGAACAGAGTTAAAAGAGAGTGAAGAAAGTATAAGTGTTGAAAGTGAAAGGATGTTGGAAGGAGGGGATGTGGATGAAGTTTTAAAACTAATAGAACGCCCAGTATGGAAGGTGGGTAAGAAAGTGGGAATAAGGGAAGAGATAGACAGAAACATAGGCACGGGATGGTTTGATGAAGAGTGTAAGAGGAAACGAGTGGTTGTAATGACAGCTCTAGCGGACTTCAAGAAAGGAGGGGAACAAGGGAAAAGAGAGGAATATTGTAAATTAAGAAGAGATTACAAGAAGTTACTAAATGAGAAAAAAAAGTGCTGGAAAGAGGCGGAAGCTGAGAGAGTGAACAGGTATTGTAAAGAGAAAAGATTTGATAGGGTTTGGGAAACTATAAATAAGATAAAGAGAACTAGATCGACAGGGGGAGGAACAATAACAGAAAATGAGTGGATAGGATATTTTGCAGAGCTTTTGGGTGGGAGGGGAGAAGGTCAGGGGGGTATGGAAAAGACGTATATGGTAAAGGAAGTACAAACAGGAGTGCAGTTACTAGATGAGGATATAACAAGTCAGGAAATAGTTAGGGTGTTAAGTAAAGTAAAAACCAAAACGGCGGGTGGGGCAAATGGTATTACTAACAGGATATGGAAGGAAGTAGGAGCAAATGAAGTAATGTTGAAAGTGATGGTGAAATTTTTTAACAAGATATGGGAATCGAATAAATTCCCTAGCGAGTGGAGAAAAGGAGTACTTTGTCCTATATATAAGAACAAAGGAAGTCGAAGTGATCCAAACAACTATAGAGGAATGACACTCCTGGACTCGCTGTCGAAGGTATATACAGGAATTTTAGCTAATAGGATTATAAAATGGGCAGAGAAATATGGAAGGATTTCGGACTATCAAAATGGATTTCGAAAAGAGAAAAATACTGTGGATAATATATGGATTTTGGATACTTTAATTACGAAGTATGTGAAAATAGCAGGGAAGAGATTATATGTAGCAGCAATAGATTTAGAGAAAGCCTTCGATGCAGTGAATAGAGAGGCGTTATTTACTAGATTAAGAGAGGTTGGGTTATCGGAAAAAATTAGGCTGGCAATAGAAGGAATATATGAGAAAGTATTGGTGATGATTAAACTAAAAGGGGGTGGTTTGAGTAAGTGTATGGAATCGAAAAGGGGTGTGAGGCAGGGTTGTAAGCTATCACCGATATTATTTCTACTGTTTATAAATAATATATTGGATAGACATGGAGGCGAGAGATGCCCTTGGATTGGGAAGAGGGAGATACCGGGGCTGCTATTTGCAGACGATTTATTGATCTTGGCATTAACAGCAAAGGGGTTGCAAGAAGGGCTAAATGAGGTAGTGGAATATACTAGAAGATGGGCACTCAAGATAAATGTACGGAAGACGCAGATAATGATATGTAGGAAGAGGAAAGCCAAAAAATAAAAGAAATTCTGGACAGTCGAGCAGCAAGAAATCAGACCAGAAAAAAATGGAGTACTTAGGAGTTATAATTAGTAGTAACGGCACGTGGGAAAATCAGATCACTAGAGCCAGATATAAAGGGAGGGGAGCACTGGCAGTAGTGGGGATATTAGAAAATAAATTTCCGGACATAAAGTACAAAATACAGAGATTGGTGTTCCAATCAATGGTCAAAGGAAAAATGTTATATGGGGTAGAAATATGGGGATTAGAGGAAAATAGAAAAGAACTAAACCAAGTGGTGGCGAAATTGAGTAAGATTATTATGGGAGTTCCAAACTGTACTGCAAATGTGGGGGCTAGATTAGTATGTAAAGAATCGATAGACACTACTATAGCCAAGAGGGTGATGAAGTATTGGATGAGATTGGAAGAAGGGAAGGGAGGGGATTTAGTACAAGACACATATAGGTTCCAGAAAAATATGGAGAACGAGAGGTATTGGGTAAATAAGTGCAAAAATAAATTACGAAAACTGGGGTTAGGAGATATAGGATATGAGAGGTGGAGAGAGAAGAAAGAATGGGTATGGAGAAGGGTTATAAGGAGAGTTGCCGATATAGAGAGACAGAGTTTAATAATGGAATGTAGAGAAAGAGCCTCACTATCAGTATTAAACAAATTGTTAGAAATCATGAACCCGAAAATCGAAGTTGAGGACCGGAAGGGCAAAAGAGGTCTATACTGGTGGATTTTTGGAATTCCTCGAAACAGAGGGTGGATAGGTACAGAAAATGCGGGTAGATGTATTCTGTGTGGAGAAAGATGGTCGGACCTACATATATTCATCGAATGTAGGGAGTTAGAAGAGTTGAAAAAGAAAGCGTTGAGTAAAAAAGAGATTGAAAAAGTAGAAAAAATTGAAAAGATGACGGTATGGCTGGCCAGAGAATGGGGAAGAGGAACAAATATTTCTAAATATTTAAATATGGTTAGAATGAGATTTATAAAGAAATTAAGAGAATAAGGGGTAAAAGAGGGTTACAGAGGAAGGAGAGGAAGGAGGTAGACGAAACTGCTAGGTTATATAAAAATTTATGACAATAAGAGGAGTTCGGAGTACAATCTGATTGTATGATGAAAAGAAGATTTGTATATATTTGGAGAGGATTGCATATGTGAGAGAACGGAGGTGGTAGTTAATGTTAGAAAAAAAGGGATAATAAAGTAACGAGGGCTGTGAGTAAGAGGAACTGTTGGACTGTTTAGAAACGGAAATAAGCGGAAGAAAGAGAAGGAATAAGGGAAAGCCAGGTTTGATTGTTGGCAATTCGATGGTTTAAGATGTAAGTTCAAAAAAAAAATTAGAGAGTCGTTTTTAGTTTTAGTCTAAGAGTCGTAAGAAGAGGAAAGAAATGTAAGGAATAAGGAGCTAGAGAATTGTCAACAAATACATTTGTAAACAGTGTTTGAATATTAACGATAGGGTTAGTGGACAAGAAAAGGTGTTTGGATAACATAATAGTAGATAATTTTAAACACTGGTTTAAAATTTTAATAAGTAATGAGTGGCCGTGAGGAAGAGGAACTGTTGGACTCTTTAGAGATGGAAAGGATTGATAAGTGATGTGAGGAAACAAGGAAAAGACAGATCTGATTTCTGGCAATTCGGTGGTTTAATATGTAAGTTCAAGTATTTAAAAAAAATGCAATTAGGAAGTAGCTTTACTCTAAGAGACGCTAAGAAAGAAAAGCGATGAACAAGGAACTGGGAATTGTCAACAAGTACGTTTGTATATAGTGTATAAATATTAACTATACGGTATAGTGGATGATTATCTGTAAAAGTTAGCGAATAAGTATTATAAGAGAGATGGACAGAGGCAAGGAAGAGTAAGAGGGGAAGATTGGGGATGGAAGGGGGGAGGGGTATAAGAGACAGACGGGTGGGATGGTACAGTCCCATCCCTAGGTGAAAGAGGAAACATGTCCGCTCACAGAATAACAAGTGAATCAAGATGGTGGCAGGAATGAAGTAAGACGACACGATTATAGGCGGAGCAGTAGATAAATGCGTGACGGATCGAATGTTGGACCGGCAACCGCCTCTACGATTCGCCACGTAAAATGAGGAGAGAAGTACGAGTTATAGGTGGGGGTAATATCTAACCCGGGAGGAGTGGCTGATAGCGGTCTTGGGCTCTCTCCTCACAGGGAATGCCGCGTGCAGCCAAAGTTTCTTTTTCTTTATGTTTAGTTAGCTGTAGAGAGTAGACATGGGTTAGTACATTAGAATTAAGGTAGGGGATGCCCTAATATGCGGAGGTGTTCCTCGCATACCAGAGGCATCTCAATAGTTTTAGACAAGTTGGTGCAGTGCTAGACTGGATTCCGCCGGCATGGACACCACTAAATAAGTAGAGTAGTTAGTAAATTGTTTTGTTCGGTTTATATTATTTTGTGTGGTTTTTTGGGTTCATAGTTAATAGTTTTAGTGTGGATAGTTAGAGCTTTACATTATATATAATAGTATGTTAGCTTATATTGTTTTGTTTGGTTTATATTGTTTTTTTGGGGGGGTTCATGTGTATTTTATGTTCTTTATTGCCTGTAACCGATGGTGCAAACTAGGGTGGCAATAAAGAGTTATCTTATCTTATAAATCGGAATTTCAGAATAAAAACAACTTCATAGCTAAATAAATCTCACCTTCCTAACAAGGCGCACCTCGGCCTAAACGACCACCTCTCTTGTTTAATAACACTTCACTCAAGAACTAAACAAGAAATATAAGTAATATCGATCATAATTTATAGTTTAACAAAGGAAGAGAAGCTACAATGGGAAACAACACTTTAGCAGACTGTATCGAGTGTTATCGCGAGTGAAGGGAAAACGGCGGTGAAAGGACTGGTGCGCGATCAACTGAGGGTTAAAGGTTTTCAAATATGTTGGAAATTTAGCGAACATTACCCTTGATAAATTACTCCAATCCCTTACTCCTCTTGCTATAACTGAATATTTACTCCAGTTTGTTCTCTTTAATTCCAACTTTGTTTTCATATTATGATATTTCCTACTTTTAAAAACTCACAGAACCATATTTGCATACTAATATCATTCCACGCCATCTCTCCACTGACAGCTCAGGACACACCACTTAGTCGAAAATTTCGTCTCCTTACGCCCAAATCAACCCAGCTCAAAGTTTGCATTAGTTTCCTAACACTACTCTTTTGTCTGAATTCACCAAGAACAAATCGTGTTACTTTCCGTTGGATTTTTTCTAGTTCTAGTATCAAATAATCCTGGCGTGGATCTCTCATCTGCAATTCTTTCCTTTGCAATTTGCTTTACGTAGCACCGATATAGATATGTCTTGTGGCGATGATGGGATAGGAGTAGGAAGGAATCGGCCGTGGCCTTAATTACGGTTCAGCATCAGCATTTGCCTGGTGTGAAAATGGCAAACCATGGAAAACTATCTTCAAAGGTGCCGACAGTGGGGCTCGAACCCACTATCTCCAGAATGAAAGCTCAAAGCTGTGAGCGCCTAACCGCACGGCCAACTTGTCCGGTACACTGGAACCATACTCTAATTGGGATCTTACCGGATACTACTTCCTTACTACAATACCTAAATACACTCATAATCTGTGACCTTTATTTACAGCCTTAATTATGTAGTAACTCAAATGAAGATCTTTCCTTATGTTAACACCGAAGCACTTGCAGTGTTCACCGCGAGGTACTTTCACACTATCGACACAATAATTAAATGTGAGGGAACTTTTCCTCTTCGTGAAACGTATAACTTTATTTTGCATCCTGTTTAGTATTATCCTATCGTCTGCTGTCTATCTAACAGCATTGAAGAGATTCCTTTGCAGTCCTGTAACTTATTCACTACCGTACGCTGTATAACAGCCTTATCTGTTCTGTACTGATATCATTTATATTAGGCTGAACCAGTTGAAATTCAACGGAATACTAAGACCCTGGTTCGGTAAAGAATATTCTTCTGGCACTTAAAAACTGTTCAGTATCTGCGTTTGCTACATGTAGTTTGCAGTGGCTAAATACAGACTTCAGAATTTAACTTATAGACTGAAATGTATAGTACCTATCTGCAGAGAAATTTAGGTCCAATGTCTCTGAAATATAATGCTGTTGCAGCATCTCTTTAAATACCACATTTCTTAAGCCCACGTGTGGAATTTCAATTTCTTAATAAGAATACAATTGCTCCAGGTTTTAATTTAAGGACACGAGGAGGCAAGTCCCGTAATTCTAAGCTGTTCAGAAACTCTGTAGGACAATGGAGAGTTTCATTTTCATCTTTAGTAATTTAGTTATTTACACTGATGTACGTTCTGGCCGTTCCGGGTAGAAGACCTATAACTTTAGAATTGATTTGATCACAGTGTTCGTTTCTAGGACCAAGAATGGCAATTTAGGACAAACTTACAACGTCTTCTGGTGACTCAAATTTATTCCCATAAATTTCGAAGACGATGTCTTGATTCGTGATGATAGAGGGTGGTAAATCAATAATAGATTGCTCTAGCGATTAATAATTCACTGAATTCATTACCAATTTTCAGCAAAAAATCAGCAAAGTCTAATTCTTCTGGTCTTGCTTGTATATGTTTAAACAGATTAAATATTTTAAACTCTGACGAAAGAGGAAGACATTTAATACAATTCTAAATAATAGCTAGTTTGGAAGCATGCGGAACAACAGGCAAAACCTCTCTAAAATCTCCACGTAGAACAATAATTCCCTCTAAAAGAGATGGAATTGCCCATGCTGTTATTCAAAAGTCTGCCAACGCTGACACATATCAAACCATTGAGCTTTATCCCCTATAATCAGTCTCGTTGACCTGATATAATCTGCTGTTTTACTGTTCATTTTTAAAGATGATACAGAAGTTTCGTGTAATTTCAGAGGCAACTTAAATCTGCTGTGTACCGTACGGACGTAGGGTAATAGCTTGGCAGCAATTCCAGTCCACACCACTGGTATCACTTCAAAACCCAAATCAGTGTTCCTTTCTATGAGACATTGGTACACGAATGTCTTGCCGGTACCACCACGACCATCTATAAAATACGCATAACTTTTTTCGTATTGTTCTCTTGCACAGAGTGAATAATTTCATCAACGATAAATCCTTGTTGTACGTGGTAAATCACTGACAACTGGCAACCCGAATGTTGAAAGAGAAAATCCATGTAATTTTTTCATCTTAGTGATGTCTCGGAAAGTCGGTTGATAAGCTGTTTGATGGTTGTGAAAACGTAGTTAATCTTCACTAAGAAAATAAAAGTATCGCATAATTCAACTGAATAAGATGATTTTTGAAATCAACAAATAACAAAAATGTCACAATTGAATTGACATTTGGAAATCTGACACTTCACGCAGACAACGATGCCATTCAGCTTCGTCCTGAATTAATCTAAGTTCCATCGCTGCTTCCATGAATGTAGAATAGCACACATTTTTGACTGTCTTGATATATTGAAAACATGTGGCACCTACTACTTGAAGTAACAGCAAGCGAAGATGATATTTTTCTGATTCCACTGGGAAAACGTCAAACATTCTACCTATTATTAATCTAGACTTAACTCTTTTTATTCCAGACGCGTTTATTACTTTCCCAAACATAATGAACTGGCGTTTCTGGGTATACATAGGGACTTCTTGTCGCCGGATTCTCATTTACATTTAACCATGCAATCAGTTCTGTACTTTACAACTCCTCTCGAAGTAGAGTTTCAGGAAAATATCCTATAAGCAGCTTCACTCGAAATTACATATAGGGTGTTCAGAAAGCTAGATATTTCATCATAGTAAACCCTCTTTGGTTGTTATTTGTAGATTGGCGCAGTCGTGTCCTTTGTAAATATAGGCCTATTTTTTGATATATTTTATACTCTTAACACTTGCACAAATCTCTACATTAATATGAGCTTGAAAGTACAATGTAAGGAAAGTATTATAAGGATGAAACGATTGTTAACTTTCACGTCAATACCTTGAACTCGTTTGACAATAGTTCCGCCATTGTCCGCCTTCGATAAATGGGATATTTGTTCACATTATTCTTTGTTTCGGCCATGGAATCCTTTGGAAAATCCTTTCAACACTTCCCGTCTACCATGCAAATAGAATTGGGATTGAGATTACAGCAAGGCCCATTTACCATAATGAGACTTCACTACATTGTATAAGGTAGTATTACTGGGATCGGGTATTATTAGTTTATACTGCAAGTGATTTCAGGCCATAATGGACTGCAAGTAAACGTTAAGAAAATATCCGGCTTTCCAAATTTTCCTACCATTGCAATTAAATCCTGGTAATTTCGCATCATATTTCGAAGGCTTTCGGTAAAAAAAGGAAGTAATGCAACCGTACGCTCAAACCTTAAATTATCATTCACAGCTTTTACATGCAGTGCGTCCGATAAACCTGCGTATGTTTCTACTCACAGTCGTGTCTGTGGATTACGCACAAATTTCAACCTGTCACCTTCGATGCAACAATAGTAATTAACAATCAACTGCAGAATTAATTTTCCAGCCTTAATAACAGTATTAAAGTCTCCTGTTGATGAATGACCCCTAACTTGAAGTCTGTATGAAATACAGTGATATTCTGGCGGATTTTAGTTTTGTGCTCTCCTACAGTTGGAATTGATGTATGCCATTCTGTCTCACCACACGGCAAATTAAGTACGCAGGCCATAGGATCGCAATGCATACTGTGTAAATCTATATTTGTAAGTCCATTCTGTTTAGCATAAACGGCAATGTGTCTGTGAGAGGGTGGAGCACCATCGCATGACTCGAAAACAGCCGCAAGCTCAGAACACGTATGATAGTTATATCTCCGGGTTATCTGACTGAGGATCATGATAGAAACGCATCACAAAGGTATTGCTATTTTTGCTCCAAATGACACAAAGGAGAGTGAGTTATTATACCGACGAATTTTATCCCTGAAATAGCTAGACTGTTCATTATTCCCTATGAATAAATGTTTAAAGTAGTTAGGAATACGACCCTCAAGAAATTCTTACTTTTTATTTGAACAGCATGGACTAAAATATCCAGACGAAGTTTTAACAGCTGAGAAGTACAACTCGGAGCAGTAACTGCATTTACTACTACTTAAATACCCCAAATTGAAAGAACTTATCTCAGGTGTTTTGTTTGAAAAAGCACATTTATATTGAAATTGTAAAGTCTGTCTACTTGGGTAATGTATACGCCGAACGCCCCAGGGGCTCTGAACTGTGGAGCGTGGGTTGGCGACCACGGGGCCCTTAGCCAAGTCCTGGTATTGCTTCCACTTACTTGTGCCAGGCTCCTCACTTTCGCCTATCCTATCCGACCTCCCTTGGTCAACTCTTGTTCGTTTCCAACCCCGACGCTATTAGGTTTGCGAGGGCTAGGGAGTCTTTCATTTTCACGCCTTTTGTGGATCTTGTCTTTCTTTGGCCGATACCTCAATTTTTCGAAGTATCGGACCCCTTCCATTTTTCCTCTCTGATTAGTGTTATGCAGAGGATGGTTGCCTAGTTGTACTTCCTCTTAAAACAATAATCACCACCACCACCTGTGGTATACGCCGAATTTTCCTTTCCCTCCGCCCGGTCAAGGATGCTTTCCCTTTTTCCGTTTTTCATATTTACCCTCCACTCCCGTGGGAGCTATGTCTTGCACAGCGTTAGACCTATGCATAGTGTTGTATGTGGCTCGTAAAACGGGAGAATTCTATCGCTGTTTGAATGCTAGACGTCGCGTTGCACTTTCTCTACAGCAAGTCAGTGTCTTTCTCTTCTTACGTGCTTTTGAACAGTGTCATTTACTACGATTGGTGGTGGACATTGTGAAATATTAGAATGGAACCCAAACACTGTAATGGCCAGCATCAACACTACCAGAAAAAATTGGTTGCTAATATTGTTTCCAGTACCACAGTCAAAACCTACGTTACTATCATCTCTGTAAACCCTGAATAAATAACCAGGGAATAAATGGTCAATACAATGTAATTCAATATGACAAGCGTATTCACCGTCCGGAAATAACACATTTTCGTAGTCAGTTGAGTTACTAATATCCAAACTATATGTTGGGTCACCTACAACAAAAACTTTATAATGTTACCACACAGTTTTAATTGTCTGAACAACCTGTAAACGTATTTCAAGATGGCAATCCTGAGTACTGTACAAATATTGTGATACAGTTTCCATCAGCTACTATTGTGATAATTCGGCATTCCATGATTGTAAAGAACACGACGAAGAAGAACTGAAAGTAAAACACGGTATCCACCTTTCTATCGCAATACAGAACAATGTAATATGGAGAAATAATCACAACGAAGGGAGTGAACAATAATAATGACAATGTACTAATGCTAATGTACAGTGGACATATGGGACGGTGGCACAATGCTAACTCAAGGTTAAGGAAAGTCAGAGAGCAGCAGTGGAAAAATCTCTCTACACAGTAACATTGAAACAGGCCGTGGACAGAACACGCACTTCTTTCTAAAGCCTGGAGGAAAGAAGAAAATTGTAATCTCCCAGCGACTAAGGTTTCATACCTTCACCAATATCTTTGACACACATGCTAGAATGCAATGTAAGGTCCAATACAGGTCAGGACACGAATGTTACTTACTAAGCCGCCATCTTGAGACTCGATGTGGGCACTAATATTTTTCATCATTAAAAGTGTATGTGACTGCTGAAAACATGGCACACGTTCGTTCAATTAGCTTCAGCCAGGCAGCGCTCCCGCCTCTCTATGCTACTCTTGCTCGTTGCCAGAATGTTGAGGTCAATGTAAGGTGCCGCCATCTGTTGACAATCACAGAATGAAGAACGGTATTGCCATCTTGTCGGTTATCGGAACTCGTTGTAACTGCGTTATGAAGCCGAGAGAAAGCTTCGTCCGAATAATGAAAAATTCATATTAAAGTGATAACTATCAACGAAAAACCTCTGTGATGCGGAGTGTAAATATATATATATATATATTCAATTCAAAGCAAACAACTTAAAAGTCGGCCATGTAGAAGTCGTTCACGGATCGTAGACAGAAAGCATACTTGACGCATATGGGCGAATAGCAATGTGCGCATGTTAATTTAGTAAGATCAAATACTAGTAATAGTTGAAATAATAAAATCAATAGTGATGGCACATGAAATGAAATGTCGTATGGCTTTTAGTGCCGGGATATCCCAGGACGGGTTCGGCTCGCCAGGAACAGGTCTTTCTATTTGACACCCGTAGGCGACCTGCGCGTCGTGATGAGGATGGAATGATGATGAAGAAAACACATACACCCAGCCCCCGTGCCATTGGAATTAACCAATTAAGGTTAAAATCCCCGACCCGGCCGGGAATCGAACCCGGGACTCTCTGAACCGAAGGCCAGTACGCTAACCGTTCAGCCAACGAGTCGGACGCGATGGCACATGTACATATAGGAACCTTTCATCTAAATCTTAAAAATCGGTCGAGTTGGGAGTTGATGGCGAATTGCAAAAGGAAACGCCTTGAGTTTTAAATATATAGATACGCAATGAAAACTGACCTGCGCAAACCCCTCCCCCTCCTCTCCTTAACCGTTACAGGATAACCTACTATAATTTTCTGAATTATATTCGTTGGTAATCTGTTTACCCTCCAGGGTCGGTTTTTCCCTCGGACTCAGCGAGGGATCCCACCTCCACCGCCTCAAGGGCAGTGTCCTGGAGATGCAGACTTTGGGTCGGGGGATACAACTGGGGAGAATGACCAGTAACTCGCCCAGGCGGCCTCACCTGCTATGCTGAACAGGGGCCTAGTGGAGGGATGGGAAGGTTGGATGGGACAGGCAAGGAAGAGGGAAGGAAGCGGCCGTGGCCTTAAGTTAGGTACCATCCCAGCATTTGCCTGGAGGAGAAGTGGGAAACCACGGAAAACCACTTCCAGGATGGCTGAGGTGGGGATCGAACCCACCTCTACTCAGTTGACCTCCCGAGGCTGAGTGGACCCCGTTCCAGCCCTCGTACCACTTTTCAAATTTCGTGGCAGAGCCGGGAATCGAACCCGGACCTCCAGGGGTGGCAGCTAATACGCTAACCACTACACCACAGAGGCGGACCTCTGAATTATATTTTCTTGAAAATCTGGAACCTCTGGTTGCAGTTACAACGCATAAACTTTTAAGAATAGTTTCACTGATGATGCAGTATAAGTTATCGAACAGGAAAATAAAACTACTCTACTTTTCAATCACCCAATGTAGCTATCAAGTCACATCCCAGTTTCGATCAGAACGGTACGTTTTATTGCTCTATTTTAAACTTTCAGTTTTCAACAGAGTTCTGGAGTAAGATTTACACCTCAGTGGAATCTACTCATGCACCGTGAGCCTTGTCACACACTAAAATCACTCGTAGTTTCTGAATTTAACGCTGACACTCTTCTCCCTGGTCCCAGGTGAAGGCCCCGCCTAATGTTTACTAACTGCTTCGCTCTATCAACTTGTCTCACACAAATAGTGAGTTACTCCCCAGCGGCTGCTCCTGACTTCTTTGCTGTCTGAGTGTATAAATAACAAAGTGAGGGTGAGTTCTTCTTCAAACAAATACTAAAAGACCGTGTCTTGTTGTTCTCTACAATCATTAAAAGATTTTTGACTTCTGATCTAGTTGAGATTTACTAAAGGTTGTAATATTATTCAAATATATTCCTGTACCTACTCCTGATAGCAGATCTGAACCAGTGGCATTCTACGTTTCCAAATTTTGCTTCAATTTGATACGTACAGTATATTCCTACAAATATATATTCAACAAGTGGAAGATCACAGAAAGTCATCTTCAGGAGTGGTGATAGCGAGATTTGAGAAAACTATCCCCTGACTACAGGATAGCAGCTACACGATGGAACTACGCAGCCTACTCGTTCGGTATATCATCGATATTTTTACGAGAGTAAATTTACCTGACACATCCTGCTTGTTCTAGTTAATACTACAGAATGTCCAACTAGAGTATTGAATTGTTTGTGACATTTAATAAGCCGATTATTTAAATTGCTGCTAAAGAGTGGAACATGATAACATTATGTCCTTAAAAATGTAAATTTGTTTGTTAATTTAATGTTGTTGGCTGGAGACTTATCCATTACTTGCTAAGATAAGTCAACGTAAACAATAAAATAGTTCATTTAACTGAATACCTGGTAATAGTAGAGTTCAAATCACCACATGAAAGCCTTCCTGGGCATTGGTCGGTAGATTTTGTTTCTCTAACTAATAAATGAATATAAATCAATCAATCAATCAAGCAATCAATCAATCAATCAATAAATCAATCAATCAATCAATAAATCAATCAATCGATCAATCAATCAATCAATCAATCAATTAGTATGAACTTGGGTTATTTTACATCACTTAAAGGGTATATTTCACGTTAAATTCTTAATAAATTTAACCCAATATTCCTTAGTGCAAACGTGCGATGAACGTATAGCTGAACACTCGTGTTTCAACTTGAAAATTTTCGTGAACTGCGAGAGAAGCGCTGCCACGAACCACCTATCTCCAGCTGCAGCGCTGCCTGTTTTTTCATCTTTTGTTTCCACAAGAGGTCAGCGCTGGAGGTTTCCGTAACCATCACAATCGTTCAGAAGATGTACGTTTGGGCTTATTATATTTTTTTTTCTGATTTCCTTTCGCACACGCTTTCAATAGGCTTTATAGTAGTACATTTCGACACTTTTGTAGTTTATCCAAAAGTTGTTAAGTCTCAATCACAAAACCTTCCAAAATATTCTATTCATGTTCACAGTATGAATTTCTGGATACTTTCTGATAGACCTCGTAGAGACAAATCAAATTTCACCTCACTCGACTCCACGCGACATCTACTGTACATGCTTCACCGCGCGATAACTGATCTTGAAGCGGTGTCCATTTTATGATCACGTCATGCACATTTCGTAAGCTACTCCGAACATGTGTATATTTCACCCATCTACTTTAAAATAGCACAAAGACAATTCCCTTGTATTTAATAATTTTTCAGCTATTATCACTCTTCTGTTACTAGGCACATGAAAAGCATTACAACAATTTTCCGACGAAGATCTACGATCCAAAAATGTTTAGTCTTCATAACTTTGCATTCATAATACCACCATCATCATTATCAATTGCTAAATTCATTCAGGCCCTTTAATCTGATGAACCTTTTTTGACTAAGTTCTGGATATTGTTGCGAGATTCTCAATCAAAGACTCTACCTTTGAATTACATTTTTTAAATCAAGTCAACATTAATAATTATCGGAACATGTTTCATCCAAAACTCTCTACCTCTTCAGCCAAATGTGTACAAGATAAGTAAAAATAAGACAAGGACATTAAAAAAAAAACACATTAAAAATTCGGCATTCCGAATTGTATTTTAATTTTTTGCCTAATTTTGACAATCCGTGCCGGCTGTTCCAGTCTCAATTCCTTTGCGCTAATTGAATCGGCCGTTGTTGAAACACATCAACTATGGTGTTAGAATGTTTATTGGCATGATGGAAATCAAATTACTCTTAGACTAGTGGACCCGCGCTCCTCCGCAATATTCGTTACAAATAGGTCAGGTAATTCGTCTTGATATGCCTGTCGTAGTCACAATTTTATGCCTGCCCTTTTCAATAGCTTTACGAACATTTAATACCGATACATAATATTTGATTCATTCGTAATGTATTTTATAAAACTTATCTCCATTCAATATTCAACGTGCTTCGACCATTCGGCAGTATCTGGATCCGGCAGTATCTGGATCTTAATATTTTGAAATGATCTTGCCAGAGATAGTGGAACATACAATTGGCCGAGACTGGATACTGGTTCGCGTAAGTAAACACCCACTTCCTTCAAGAATTTGTCCCTGAGCTTTATTAATGGTCTTGCAGAAGGCTATTTTGACTTGATACCTTCCCGTCTGTGCGTACTTAGACTGTTTTCTTTTAGCAGCATGTAAGTTATTAGGAGCGTTCTGCCATCTGTTGAGTATATTTAGAAGCTGGGGAAGGTCAGAGAATCAAAGAGTATCTAGCAGATAACAGTATTCTTCCATGATTTGGCTTGACAGGTAGTAATGGAACATGGCTGCATGCAATAATATTACTAAGGCTGAAAATCACATATCAGAATATTAATTAAACTGTTAATCGTTTATCAACCTGCTAAGTACATAATGTATTGCGGGATGGGGTAAGCCTTCACCTGCTATTAATGGAGTAGTTATTTAGTGATTTGATTTTAGGATTTCTCAAATTAGACTGAACTTTGAGACCTGTTAATATCTGATGATTCACTGGCAGGTAATTCTTGAGAGAAAAAAAAAAGAATGAATCAAATCTGTCCATTAGAATGGTCGCATGGACTAGACAAATCTATTTTTGTAAACTTTTTAATATAAAGAATTTGAATGTTTCACCGCCTCTCCTATACATTCCTCATGGGGACGGAGAAAGGCGCTCATTCTAAACTATGTCCACTGCCAGCTATCAGTGCTGTGGTCTTATGGTCACGTCTACACTCTGTGTGAAATAACTTTGGACCCTAATTGAGGAAACTGACCTTTTCTTCCCCCATTACCACTGAAGCTTGTGATATACAGTTATTCTGTAACTACTCATTTGCAATGCTGTTTTCAGATGCATAATGAAGAGATCATCCTTGGAGATAAGACATCTTACAGTTATCGTTCCACTAGTATGTTGGTATTATTTGCTGTTTATTTTTGTGATTTGCCAGATTTACGGCAAACTTGTATACTGCCGTATCTTGTAAGTAACTAGCGGTGAATTTTGTATTCAAATAAATAATTATTTTTTTCCTCTAGGATTGTAAGTGTATACAGTTTATGAAGATAACCACATGTAAGTACATTAGTGGCGAGTTGGAATAATGTATTCAATAACCCGGTTAGTGTAGGTGTGACAATTAAATTGTACGAAGCATTTTCATTACAGTCATCTTACTATTCCATATAATTCGTATTTAGATATTTGTTATGATTTCCAAGGAACACGAAACAATCTATAAGACCTTCTCCAGAAAAATAGAGCTATGTCATCAGCTCCAAAAGGCTCATTACAGGAAACTATCGCTAACATATACAAGGGACAGGAAACGGATGTTTGGGAAGAACAAATCAAAATCAGTTAAGCATAAATCATACTATATACACTGACTGACAGTGACAATGCAACACCAAGGAGGAGTGGTTCGAAAGGGATGAAAGTTGGGGAAAAAACAGAGTTGGCACGGAAGAATAATTGATGTTTATTTCAAACCGATATGCAGGTTACACAATGCGCACGGCATCGACTCAGTAGGATGTAGGACCACCGCGAGCGGCGATGCACGCAGAAACACGTCGAGGTACAGAGTCAATAAGAGTGCGGATGGTGTCCTGAGGGATGGTTCTCCATTCTCTGTCAACCATTTGCCACAGTTGGTCGTTCGTACGAGGCTGGGGCAGAGTTTGCAAACGGCGTCCAATGAGATCCCACACGTGTTCGATTGGTGAGAGATCCGGAGAGTACGCTGGCCACGGAAGCATCTATACACCTCGTAGAGCCTGCTGGGAGATGCGAGCAGTGTGTGGGCGGGCATTATCCTGCTGAAACAGAGCATTGGGCAGCCCCTGAAGGTACGGGAGTGCCACCGGCCGCAGCACATGCTGCACGTAGCGGTGGGCATTTAACGTGCCTTGAATACGCACTAGAGGTGACGTGGAATCATACGCAATAGCGCCCCAAACCATGATGCCGCGTTGTCTAGCGGTAGGGCGCTCCACAGTTACTGCCGGATTTGACCTTTCTCCACGCCGACGCCACACTCGTCTGCGGTGACTATCACTGACAGAACAGAAGCGTGACTCATCGGAGAACACGACGTTCCGCCAATCCCTCATCCAAGTCACTCTAGCCCGGCACCATGACAGGCGTGCACGTCTATGCTGTGGAGTCAATGGTAGTCTTCTGAGCGGACGCCGGGAGTGCAGGCCTCCTTCAACCATTCGACGGGAAATTGTTCTGGTCGATATTGGAACAGCCAGAGTGTCTTGCACATGCTGAAGAATGGCGGTTGACGTGGCGTGCGGGGCTGCCACCGCTTGGCGGCGGATGCGCCGATCCTCGCGTGCTGACGTCACTCGGGCTGCGCCTGGACCCCTCGCACGTGCCACATGTCCCTGCGCCAACCATCTTCGCCACAGGCGCTGCACCGTGGACACATCCCTATGGGTATCGGCTGCGATTTGACGAAGCGACCAACCTGCCCTTCTCAGCCCGATCACCATACCCCTCGTAAAGTCGTCTGTCTGCTGGAAATGCCTCCGTTGACGGCGGCCTGGCATTCTTAGCTATACACGTGTCCTGTGGCACACGACAACACGTTCTACAATGACTGTCGGCTGAGAAATCACGGTACAAAGTGGGCCATTCGCCAACGCCGTGTCCCATTTATCGTTCGCTACGTGCGCAGCACAGCGGCGCATTTCACTTCATGAGCATACCTCAGTGACGTCAGTCT
Organism: Anabrus simplex; assembly: GCF_040414725.1. Taxonomy (NCBI): domain Eukaryota; kingdom Metazoa; phylum Arthropoda; class Insecta; order Orthoptera; family Tettigoniidae; genus Anabrus; species Anabrus simplex. The sequence continues at coordinate 231,851,100 of NC_090270.1, read as the reverse complement.
ACCCTGCAATTGGCATAAAGTTCTGACCACTCCTTCTTGGTGTTGCATTTGCTCTGTCAGTCAGTGTATATTTCAAAATTAGTGCAGGTAAGTATTTTAATCCTCATTCTATGATGATTTTTTGACATGAAGCGGCTTAGACGAAAGTTAATATTATTTTGTACACGCTTGTTTATTCCCACTTAAGTGAGATTGTAAGTTTCACCAAGATGAGAAGTCAAGTTTAGGTTTAAATTACTGTGTTGATGGAGTAAAGTACCTCATGGAAAGTAAATAGAGATGTTAATACACAAGGAAATGTTTTCGTTTTTCTTGGGGGGGGGGATAACATTAACGGGATCATAAATTAAGGTAACATATTTCCTCATATGGTTATGATAAATTTTGTTACAATCTGCTTTACGTCGCGACGACACAGATAGGTCTTATGGCGACGATGGAATAGGAGAGGGCTAGGAGTGACAAGGAAGTGACCTTGGCCTTAATTAAGGTATGGTCCCGATATTTGCCTGATTTGAAAATGGGAAACTACGGAAAACCATCTGCAGGATGGGCGAGAGTGGGGTTTGAAACCACTACCTCCCGTATGCAAACTGGTAGCTACGTGAACCAAGCCGCAGAAAAAAGTACTTGTCTGGTTCTCGTCGGGATGAGTGAACCTACTCAGATCAATGCTCTTCATCCTTTAACACTAAGAAGATTAGTCATTTCCGTATAATATTAAAGAAATAGCCAAATTTTACTTCCAGAAAATTGAAGAATACAAAATATTTGCCGATAAGAACTAGATAAGTAATCTTGTTAATATTCAGAACGTCATTTATAAGAGTGGCTTCAAACAGATGAGTCAGTTTGTCTTGTGTGTAGTATTATCTTGCGTTGTTATTGTGGACATTGTTATCTTGTAAATGCATTACTGGTAGTGAATTTACACAGCTATTAATGAAAACTGTCACATCTTACTAGATAACAATACACAAATATGACACACATCACTTTGGTTTTAACTGGTCCCATAATGAAGTAACGCCTGGTCATTAGAAGACAAGTCAGTTCCATTCACTATTCAAGGAATGTAGGTCATCCAGAAATTCTTCCTATTTCTTTTCTTGTAAACGTATTTAGCCGGGAAATATGAGCATGCAAGTCCCGCCTGGTGTGAGTAGCGCACCAGCAGTGACTCGAAATGGCGCCTCGTATTTTTTCTTCCGCCACCTGCGAGGTTCGGTCTGTGATAAAGTTTCTCCGAAAACTGTAATGGGCAATTCAAAACAAGAGTGCAGGTGTTGTGCTGATCCAAAGCAATTCTCGCCCACATGGGCTTCGGCACTCAGGAACTGTTCTGCAGGAGTTCTGTTGGGAAATGTTTGATCATCCAACATACGGTCCTGATATTACTCGCAGTAATTTTCATCTTCTCCTGCACCTCAAGAAATTCCTGTCCTCCTGTCAGCATTTTCACACGGACGAAGAGCCGAAGACGAATGCCACACTCCCAGGCAGCAGACTTCTACGACACCGGCATACAATAGTTGATCCCACGAAATGACACGTGTCTCAGTTCTGGTGGTGATCATGTCGAAAAATAGCTTCGACACTGCTGTATCGGGGGTCAATAAAGTTTTTCTTGTATTATGTTGGTTTTTTTAAATGGAAAATTTAATTTCTGGATGGTCCTCGTAGATCCTCATCATCATCATCTGGTTACCCTCCAGGTTCGGTTTTTCCCTCGGACTGAGCGAGGGATCCCACCTCTACCGCCTCAAGGGCAGTGTCCTGGAGCTTCAGACTCTTGGTCGGGGGATACAACTGGGGAGTATGACCAGTACCTCGCCCAGGCGGCCTCACCTGCTATGCTGAACAGGGGCCTTGTGGAGCGATGGGAAGATTGGAAGGGATAGGCAAGGAAGAGGGAAGGAAGCGGCCGTGGCCTTAAGTTAGGTACCATCCCGGCATTCGCCTGGAGGAGAAGTGGGAAACCACGGAAAACCACTTCCAGGATGGCTGAGGTGGGAATCGAACCCACCTCTACTCAGTTGACTTCCGGAGGCTGAGTGGACCCCGTTCCAGCCCTCGTACCACTTTTCAAATTTCGTGGCAGAGCCGGGAATCGAACCCGGGCCTCCGGGGGTGGCAGCTAATCACGCTAACCACTACACCACAGAGGCGGACTTCCTCGTAGATAAATAATAAATTTCTGAAACTGGACAAAATCAATCCCAAACTATTATTTAGAAAGCTGTTTCAAATAACGCGGAATGTTTTGACAACATTTAGTGACAATCAGTGATTTCGTATTGCTTAAAAGGAAACAAAAATTATTCCCCTAAAAACTTCAATTTTAGACTTAACATAGCTTGTTTTCTCTCCGCCTCTGTGGTGTAGTGGTTAGCGTGTTTAGCTGCCACCCCCGCAGGTCCGGGTTCGATTCCCGGCTCTGCCACGAAATTTGAAAAGTGGTACGAGGGCTGGAACGGGGTCCACTCAGCCTCGGGAGGTCAACTGAGTAGAGGTGGGTTCGATTCCCACCTCAGCCATCCTCGAAGTGGTTTTCCGTGGTTTCCCACTTCTCCTCCAGGCGAATGCCGGGATGGTACCTAACTTAAGGCCACGGCCGCTTCCTTCCCTCTTCCTTGCCTATCCCTTCCACTCTTCCCATCCCTCCACAAGGCCCCTGTTCAGCATAGCAGGTGAGGCCGCCTGGGCGAGGTACTGGTCATTCTCCCCAGTTGTATCCCCGACCAAGAGTCTGAAGCTCTAGGACACTGCCCTTGAGGCGGTAGAGGTGGGATCCCTCGCTGAGTCCGAGGGAAAAGCCGAACCTAGAGGGTAAACAGATGATGATGATGATGATGACATACCTTGTTTTCTCTTGGATGAATGAATTTCATCTTTATAATCGGTATAAAGGATGACAATGTGTGCTTATTCTTTACAGAATACTTTATCATATTTGGAAGCAACGAGGTAAAAATGAGTAGCTAAGACCACACAGTAGAAGCTGTGTGCTGCAAAGAGATAACTTGTAAACATTCCCTGCTCGCTTTTGTGAAAGAAGAAAGGAGCTTTGTGGAGGACAAGAACATTTATCTTTGTCTCTTATGGCTGAATACAAAGTTGACAAAGGTGTACACTGTAAATGACAGCAATTCTTTGAAACAAATTCACGCTCTGTGTCAGCTATATTGTATGTCATGTGAATTTCCCTTGTGGAGTTAGTTTACTGACGTAGACGGTTTATCTAGTAAAGTGCATTCATGTACTGATATTATAAGGATAGTGCTCTAATTAAGAAAGTTCCAACATGAGTGGTAAGTGATGGTAGTGATTATTATTTTAAGAGAAAGTACAACTAGACGACCATCCTCCTTTAATCATCATCATCATCTGTTTACCCTCCAGGTTCGGTTTTTCCCTCGGACTCAGCGAGGGATCCCACCTCTACCGCCGCAAGGGCAGTGTCCTGGAGCTTCAGAGTCTTGGTCGGGGGATACAACCGGGGAGAATGACCAGTACCTCGCCCAGGCGGCCTCAGCTGCTATGGTGAACAGGGGCCTTGTGGAGGGATGAGAAGATTGGAAGGGATAGACAAGGAAGAGGGAAGGAAGCGGCCGTGGCCTTAAGTTAGGTACCATCCCGGCATTCGCCTGGAAGAGAAGTGGGAAACCACGGAAAACCACTTCGAGGATGGCTGAGGTGGGAATCGAACCCAACTCTACTCAGTTGACCTCCCGAGGCTGAGTGGACCCCGTTCCAGCCCGCTTACCACTTTTCAAATTTTCGTGGCAGAGCCGGGAATCGAACCCGGACCTCCGGGGGTGGCAGCTAATCACGCTAACCACTACACCACAGAGGCGGTTCCTCCTTTAATACTGATCAAAAAGTAAAAAAGGAAGAGTTCATACACTTCGAAAAAATGAAGGTATCGGTAAAATTAGGATAAGGGTCTCGAATAGCCTGGAATGAACTATTCCCTAGGCTTCGCAAACCTCACATCGTCGACTTCGAAAAGGAACAATAGGTAGGTCAGATAGGATAGGTGAATGTGAGAAACGAGGTGTACGTATGTGCAAACGATGTCAACTCAGCTAGGTTGTGTAGTCTCAAACCTACGCGACGAACAGTTAGGAAACACCGAGGATACATTCTAACGCCACGACCCAAGGAGGGTAGACTGGAAAGGGTTGATCGTTTGAAAGCTTACATTCTGGAGGCATTATGAGTAAGGGGCTGCCTGGCCAAGGCGGTAAAGGCGTGCTCGGCCCGCCCGGAAGGACGTGGTTTCGAATCCCCGTCAGGAAGTCGTAAAATTTAAGAAATGAGATTTCCACTTCCGGAGGTGCATATGGCCCTGAGGTTCACTCAGCCTACACCAAACATGAGTACCAGGGTAATTCCTGGGGGCAAAGGCGGCCGGGCGTAGAGCTAACCACTCTACCCCATCAAGTACCGAGGTTACGGATAGTGGAAGCCTTTACCTTCCACCCATCCAAGGGCCTTAATGGCCTGTAGAGAGATGACTTTTACTTTGACATTATGAGTAGCTTTGAATGTGACTATCTACTGATATCACCAGGTAAAAATATTCAAATTTTCTCTTTTCTGAGAAGCTCAATGTTAATATCATTACCGTTGCATCACTAACCACAGCGGTTCAATTCGTTTTTTGTTTCTTCTACAAGACTCGGTTTCTGACAAATTTACTTTCAAGTAAGTGACATTTTGACCCGTTTACTCTTAAGAACATGTACAAAATATTGGACAAGAGTTTCACAATTTTGAAGATATTGGAGAAATGACAATCCATCAGTGAGTTCTGAGCATAACTGCTGCAAGGGCATGTGAAATATATCCCAAGTAACTAATTAAACCCACCATTGTGACATATTGTATAATGCATATGACCATGAAAAATAAATGGAGGTACACTTAACTAAACACAGGAGCTCAATTGCAAAAAGAATACCATGAGTTATGACAGCAGAAAAATATACAAATAGGTATCATGTGACATGGTTCGTTTCAAGTTCCTGCAATAGTCTGTGCGCACTGAAACCTCAAGTAACCGCACATGTAATATCCAATGTCGTATGTATTGAAAGTGAGTCTTCTAACCTGAAAAGATTCTCAAAATAATAACGTTACCTAAGTCACGGAATAAAGATTAAGTACAATTTTCGTTTGTTTACTATGAATACTCATGTAGTCAGTTTTTGCCCTGTAAGTTCAGTATAGATTAGGAAAGGTGAATCAATAGTTGCAGCACACATGTGTGTCTTGTGGATAATTTATTATTTTTACCCAAAGGTAGTTTGATAATAGTTCCTCAACCAGTTGCTACTCATAGTTTGCACATTCTCTTTTACCTGGAAAGTTTTCTGTGAGCATTTTGAATTATCATACCATCTCCTCAACTTCACTGAGCATGTGTTCGAATTTTTTATCTTTTATGAATTGTTGTACGTGAGAACATATGAAGACACTTTATTCCATTTTAAATTCTGTCACTGGAGGGAGTTTTTCCACAGAAACTGGAACGCCCGATCTTCGGCCTTCAATCCCTTTCGAATTAATTTTCATAAACCCAACTTAACGTACAGGGGAGACAAGATCACTTTTTGAGGACCAACAAGGAGTTCACCTTCAGCAGATTTTTATCCACGAGTAAATGGACCGCGAGAAGGCCAGTTTTCTTCTACGTAGTCCTTTTAAATTTTAAATGACACATTGACATAAGAAAGAACAGTATTTCTTCTGAAAATTTATCCTATATTTTCTTGATTTTCTCAAAACTGGAGTTTGGAATAAAGAGAAGAATATTTTAAAGTTTAGCAAGAAAAATGCTTCCAGGAACGGTTAGCGGAATAATTTGCAGTATGTTTTCGTCTAATTTTAATTTTCTCCCTAATTTACATTTGGTCCGGTTGTAATTTTGTCCAACATTATTTTTGTCTAAAATTTCTTGTCCAATTCTATTTGGTATGGTAGACACTCTCGTCCTATATAGCCTATATATATTGTTTGTCAATTTGTGATTCAATCCATGTAATTGTTCGTTGTTACGTAGTGTGTTTTAATTAAACTCTTCATAGATTCTAGACTAGTTTGGGATCACCATATACAATTTTTAAAAGAAATATAAACCCAAGTATATAATCGCAAGCCACATTTTAATATTGAAAACAATAGATTCTTAGCAGACAAATTATTCGTCCCCATGCTACTAAAAACGTAAAACTAAGCAATTCCCTCATTTATGCCGAATGTTGAAGGTCTAATGGGCCTTTAAAGGTTTTAAATTGTGAGTCTTGGATAGCTATATCAAACTAAAAACACAAATTTCGGAAATCACTTCCGGCCTAAATGCAGTTCCGGAAAAACTGCATAAAATCGCTAGTTTCCTTACTCGGTTTCTTTTTTTCATTCATATCCCAGTCAAATTAACTTATTTACATAATTATTTCTGTGATGTGTTCTTTGATTCAGTACCCCCCTGCATTTTTTTATTTTTTGAAAAATGACCACACCGAATGAAGCTTCATTGAAACCATGCATTGACTCACACTAGCCTTCGTAGTTTTAGACCGGATAACGGTGATTAAGGAAAGGATTGTAATTTTTAAGATATAAATAAAGAATATATTCTCATACATTATTATATTTACCTAAACTAATTCGTTGCTCATATCCCTAGAATGTTTTCAATATTGATTTGCTTGCCTGTTGTGCCCTTGTCAGCGAACCATATAATGTTCATTTCTCTTCTGTCTGGATAAGATAACTTTTATTTCAAGTCCATGTAATATTAATGCTCTCCCGTTCCTAGAAATATTATTTTCGTGATGGCTGTCAGCGGTCGGAGAGAATTATTCACCAAGGCATTTTTAGCTACTGTATTCCAAGATAATTTCAAACGCCCAACAAATAAATCCTATAAGGAAACTACTCTACAATTTCGCATTTTAAAACCTCCTTACTTACCTGAGTCCTGAAAATGCCGTATACTTGAAACAACGTCGAACACGCGTTATTTGGAACTGAAGGAAAAAAGATGCTCACTCACCACTAATTCACCCAGATAACTATCAAAGCAATGTATGGAATTAAGGAAGTTTTTACTCCAAGTTAAAGTCTTCTTCTTCTTCTAGTTCTCTTCTTCTCCTGGCGCTGACCGTCTCAAATGGTTTGCCATCATCTTAGAGTAATGTGTTTCCTGTTTCAGGGTTGCAGTATCGTGGCTGTCAAATCACAGTCGGAGTTTCTACACCCATATTTCCCTTCTATCTTGCCTTGTATAATTAGTTTTGTTGAAACCTTACTACCGAAATGTTTTCGTTTGAAAACTGGTTCCTTCCAAGACCAAATTGAAAATTTTGTGATATTCATTGAAGGTGAAATAATAATAATAATAATAATAATAATAATAATAATAATAATAATAATAATAATAACTGACGTCACTGAAATTTCAGAAAAAAACTATCAGAAAAATATTAAGACTTCAATTCTTGCAATTTCTTAAACTTTTTTTTTTTTTGCTACTTGCTTTACCTCGCACCGAAACAGATAGGCTTTTATGGCGACGATGCGATAGGAAAGGGCTAGGAGTGTGAAGGAAGCGGCCGTGGCCATAATTAAGGTACAGCCCCAGCATGTGCCTGGTGTGAAAATGGGAAACCACGGAAAACTATCTTCAGGGTTGCCGACAGTGGGATTCAAACCCACTATCTCCCGGATGCAAGGTCACAGCAGCGCGCCCCTAACCACAAGGCAAATTTCTTAAACAGTCCCTGTGGGTGAGGGCGGTAGAATATGCCTAAGGCATTCCCTGCCTTTTTTTAAAGGCGAATAAATGGGAAACCGCGACTTTGGGCGTGTATTGGTGACCACGGTTCTAGCAGCTTAGTCTGATACTGCTGCTGCTGCTGCTACTTACTTGTATCAGCCTCTGGCTGTCTCGTGAGAATTCTGGAAGGTATGTGTCACAGCCAGGTAGTGAGACTTGTCCACGCTGTTATGTAATTAGAGGTTCGTCCTGCGTGAATATGCTATGGTCTGTATGTCTTAATCTATGTGTGATAGGCATCCAAAAATTGCTGATTTTATAACCGTCTTCTAAATTCACATTGTTCGAGTGTTTCTTGATTTCGATAGCCTCACGGATTTTCCTTTCCAGATTCCAAGGGATAGCTGCTAGGATCTTGGTCTTGTCAAATGATATTCCGCGTCTTGTTTCCTACGAATGCTTAGCTACAGCAGAAATATCTGTGTTTTGGTTCTCGGTGTGACGGATGCGTTCTTTTAGGCGGGTAGAGATCAGACGTTTTGTTCACCAACATAGCACGTTACGCAGCTACATTCAATGTGGTATACTCCGGGTGCCTGTATTTCTATTGTATCTTTTACTGATGGTAGATAACGGGCTAACTTCCGGTGTGGTTTATAGATTTTTTTTTTCATGTCGTATTTATTCATTATCTTGCCGATCTAGTCTGAAGTGTTACTAATGTATGGAAGTATCGCTGCTTTCTGGCGGGTCAGTTCTCCTTTCCCGTTGTTTTCTTCTACGGAGGCCTTTTCTTTGTTTTCTGATTTTTTGAAGACTCGTCGGATGTTATTGAGCGAGTAGCCGTTTCTCCTGAGGGTTCTTGTGAGGTGTTATTTCTCTTCTTCGAGGTGTTCTGTGTCTAATATCGCTATGGCTCTGTTAACAAGTGACGTTAGAACAGCCTGCTTTTGTAATGGGTGGTGATGAGAAGAGGTGTACAGGTACCTGTCTGTGTGAGTAGGCTTCCTGTATACTGCGTGACTCAGAGTTCCATTGCTGTTGCGTTTTACTAGGTCATCCAGGAACGATATTTTTCCGTTTACCTCGATTTCCATGGTGAACTGAATGTTTACGTGAATAGAGTTGAGATGGTCGAGGAATAGCTGCTGGTTGTTGCTCCCGTGAGGCCAAAGCACGAACGTGTCATCCACATAACGGAGAAAGCAGAAAGCCTTAGTAACATCTATCCCGAAACCGAAAAGTTTGTTTGGTAAGTCTGTCTGGGTGCATTCTTTTAATATGAAAATAGCATATTAGCTTGCGTTTTCTAATGTCACTGTCAATATTTGTGTATTGTTTGATTTCCTGTCTGCCTCTAAGTTGGTACTGTCCATTGGTGAGTTTTGGGTCTAGAATTTTTATTATGATTTTTCGTTCCTTTTTCTCGATATTTTCAATGTCTGCTTTCCTGTTAAAAATTAGCGTCTCTCAACCATAAAGACATTCTGGTTCAATGACTGTATTGGAATGTCTTGGAGATACAATTTTGTTATAGATACTTTGGGTTAGTCGATACGCGGTTTCAATCTTTTGGCGTCTAATTTCATTCACTTTTGTTTCAAGTTCGTTTTTCTGAATTGTTTCACCAAGAAACTTAAATTTGATACTCGTTTTATTTTGCCACATTTTGTTTCCATGAAATTTGGTGCCTCTTTGTTCCAGTTCATGTATTTCGCCTTTTCAAAATATATCTGAAAGCCGACGTTTTCCGCAATTTCTTTCAGAAGTTCAATCTGATTTTGGGCTGTCCGGAAATGCTAAGCAATCTATCGTTAGTTTCCTCTGCACAAAGTGATTGGTTGGTGAATTTTGAGGACCAGTTTCTGTTTACGCAATTATTGTATCACTTTTCCAAGGACGCAGTTGAATATTAAAGGCGAGAGTTCATCTCCTTGTATTCCTCCAATTTTGATTTAAAAGGGATCTGAGGTTTACACCATGAATTCCACCGTGATCTTCGTGTCTGTAAGTGTCTGTTTTATGATTGCAAGAGTTTTCATGTCTAAATTTCGTTGTTTAAATATTTGGAAGACTGATTTGAGGTCAATTGTATCACAGGCTTTATTGAAATACAAATGTGCAGACTAAATTTCTGCTACATATTCTCTGATGTCTTTGGACTAGCTCTAGGTTCAAGATTTGCTCTGGACACGATAGGCCTGGTCTAAATCCTGCCTGATATTCTCCGATTTGTGGTTCTACTTGTTGTTATGCTCAACCAAGGAGACATTATGATAGAATTTGTTATGCACCGATACTAGTGAGATTCCTCTGTAGTTGTTTACATCTGTTCCATCTCCCTTCTCATCTAGCGGGTGAATTATGCATTTTTTTAGTCTTCTTGGTTTTGTTCATTTTTCCAAATGTCTTGCATAATTTCTGTGATTTATTTCATGATGTTGTGGCCTGCTGACCTGAGAACTTCCGCTATGATTCCATCCTCACCCGATGCTTTGTTGGCTTTTGATCTGTCTTGTGATTACTTCTTAATCTGGTGGTAATGAATTTGGATTAGTATTTTCAGGTTTTGTGGAGAAATTTTTTGTATTGATTCTGGACAGCTCAGTAATTCTTTAAAATATCTGGTGAGTTCTTGGCTGCTTAGAGCCAACTGACCACTTTCTTTCTTGAAGCAGAGACTTTGATGTTGATACCCTGCAAACTTAGTTTTGAAGTTCTTATAGAAATTTCGTGTGTTCTTTTTCTCAAAATCTTTCTCGATTTCAAGTAGTTGATACTTTTAAAATTTCCTTTTGGTCTGTCTCATCAATTCAGGCGTCGCTTTCCTCACTGCCAGGAATGTGTTGTATTTATTTTCCTTCTTTTCGCTGTTCCAGTTGTTGTATGCCTTCTGTCGAGTTGGATTGCTTGTACACATTCCTTATTCCATTAAGGGTGACCCTTCCTTTTCTGTAGAGGAATTATTGTTTGTGCTGTTGTAATCAGTTTGATTGTTAGTTGTTTGCGAAGTTTTTGCCTCCTTCCTCACTCCTCTCTAATTCTTCTGTAAGAGATGGTTGGATCCTGGTGGGGTCAAATTTTGGGACTAGTGACTTTTTATTTTTGAATCTCTGAGGTTTCAACTGTAGTTTTATTATTTTCAGTTAATGATCTGTCTATGTTTGCCCCCTTCTGACTTGAACTTCATACTTTCTCTGTGGTTTGGTTAAGAGATTGCTACTCGGCCAATTTGGAATCCGCCGATGAGTGTGTTCGGTGATCTTCATGTCATATGTTTTGATGGTTTCTTTCTGAGGTGTGTTGATATGATTTTAACGTTAGATATCCTGCAGAGTTCGACTAATCTCTACCCATTTCGTTTGGTCCATTTATGTGCTGGGAATTTTACTATTGTATTCTGTTCCTTTCTTTGCCTAATTGTGCACTGAAGTCGCCTAGTAAGATTTTGACGTGGTTTGGAGGAATTTTTGGGTACTATTTCTTCTCAGGAGATACTAGACCTGATTGATGAACGACGAAAATACAAGAATGCTAGAAATGAAGAGGGCAGGAAAGAATACAGGCGATTAAAGAATGAAGTGGATAGAAAGTGCAAGGTAGCTAAGGAAGACTGGCTGAAGGAGAAGTGCAAGGCTGTATGGTCCTGGGAAAGGTAGATGCTGCATACAGGAAAATCAAGGAAACCTTTGGAGAAAGGAAATCTAGGTGCATGAATATTAAGAGCTCAGATGGCAAGTCACTTCTAGGGAAAGAATACAAAGCAGAAAGATGGCAGGAGCATATCCAACAGTTGTATCAAGGTAACGATGTAGATAATTTGGTTCTGGAACATGAAGAGGCTGTTGATGCTGATGAAATGGGAGACCCAATTTTGAGGTCAGAGTTTGACAGAGCTGTGAGTGACCTAAATAGGAACAAGGCACCTGGAATTGATGATATTCCCTCTGAATTACTGGCTGCCTTAGGAGAAACCAGCATGGTAAGGTTATTTCATTTAGTGTGCAGGATGTATGAGACAGGAGAAGTCCCATCCGATTTTCGGCAGAATGTTGTTATGCCTATTCCCAAGAAAGCCGGTGCTAACAGGTGTGAAAACTACCGCACCATTAGTTTAGTATCTCATGCCTGCAAAATTTTAACACGTATTATTTACAGAAGAATGGAAAAACAAGTTGGAGCTGAGTTGGGAGAAGATCAAATTGGCTTCAGAAGAAATGTAGGAACACGTGAAGCAATCCTGACTTTACGTCTGATCTTAGAGGATCGAATCAAGAAGGACAAGCCCACGTACATGGCATTCGTAGATCTAGAAAAGGCATTCGATAATGTTGATTGGAACAAGCTATTTATGATTTTGAAGATGATAGGGATCAGATACCGAGAACGAAGAATTATCTACAACCTGTATAAAATCAGTGTGCAGTGATAAGAATCGAGGGCTTTGAAAAAGAAGCAGCAATCCAGAAAGGAGTGAGGCAAGGCTGCAGTTTGTCCCCTCTCCTTTTCAATGTTTACATAGAACAGGCAGTAAAGGAAATCAAAGAGAAATTTGGAAGTGGAATCACAGTCCAAGGAGAGGAAATCAAAACCTTGAGATTTGCCGATGATATTGTTATTTTATCTGAGACTGCAGAAGATCTCGAGAAGTTGCTGAATAGTATGGATGAAGTCTTGGGTAAGGAGTACAAGATGAAAATAAATAAGTCCAAAACAAAAGTAATGGAGTGCAGTCGAACGAAGGCAGGTGATGTAGGAAATATTAGATTAGGAAACGAAGTCTTAAAGGAAGTAGATGAATATTGTTACTTGGGTAGTAAAATAACTAACGATGGCAGAAGTAAGGAGGACATAAAATGCAGACTAGCACAAGCAAGGAAGAGCTTCCTTAAGAAAAGAAATTTGCTCACTTCAAACATTGATATCGGAATTAGAAAGATGTTTTTGAAGACTTTCGTGTGGAGCGTGGCATTGTATGGAAGTGAAACATGGACGATAACTAGCTCAGAAAGAAAGAGAATAGAAGCTTTTGAAATGTGGTGTTACAGAAGAATGCTGAAGGTGAGAAGGGTAGATCGAATCACGAATGAAGAAATACTGAATCGAATTGGTAAGAGGAGATCGATTTGGCTAAATTTGACGAGGAGAAGAGATAGAATGATAGGACACATCTTAAGACACCCAGGACTTGTTCAGTTGGTTTTTGAAGGAAGTATAGGTGGTAAGAACGGTAGGGGTAGACCAAGGTATGAATATGACAAACAGATTAGAGCAGATGTAGGATGCAATAGTTACGTAGAAATGAAAGGGTTAGCACAGGATAGGGTGGCATGGAGGGCTGCATCAAACCATTCTATGGACTGATGACTCAAACAACACATTTCTTCTAGAGTTTCACAGGATTTCTCTACCTTTCTGCGGTCTGTTTTATTGTCCTCATTGATTGACATGTGTGGATTAATTACTGTGCATGTTTTATTTGCAAACTTTGTGGTCATTGTCATTATTATTATTATTATTATTATTTTTATTATTATTATTATTATTATTATTATTATTATGCGTTAAGTGTCACATTACGATATTTTATTTCGTTATAAATAGTCTAATTACATAGTGCAACTCAATATACTTGAAATGTGCCTTTCCCCGGAAACCTTATCAGCATCTCGTACCTGCTCTTCTAATTACTGAAAATGAAAGCTCTAACTCACCCTCAGACAGTAATTAAGAGCCCAGTCTTTATCAAAGGGAGCATCAATTACACAGCGTTGAGGGAGTAATCCTTTTGTTATTCACTTTTCAAGTGAAGCTGGGGATGGTATTGTGTTTTCATTAGACAAGCAAACGTCCTGTTGTGGTTCTTGACTGGGAGGAAGCAGCGGTCTATTCCGCCCAACACCGGAGTAATATTCTCCTCCTATTGGAGCATGCATATACTTTTCCATTTTCAGTTACTCTTTTCATTCAAGTATAAACGAATTTCCTTTATTCAGGTACAAATATTGAAATTCCGAATGGTTCAGGTACCCTACCAACTATTTCCCTCAACAAACTTCATTTTTTATAAATATTACTTGTATCATCAACAAGATTCTGTCCCTCTTCCCATGTGATCCGTTCTACATATTTATGCCTTCATTACTCACGTGAGAGTCCACATTTGATATTCTTCTGTTCACTTCCTTTCTGTACACTTCTCTACCAAAGCATATTAAGTAGCAAATAATGTTATAGGTTTTGCATCCCACTAACTAATTTTACGGATTTTTTGAGACGCTACGGTGCCAGATTATTGTCCCACATGAGTTCTTCTATCCCCAGAAAACATTTACTTATAGATGACCATATTTATTTTCCAGCCAAGCAATACTCCAAGTCCCTCTGCTTGATTATAATGTATATAAATGGTAACAATCACCATTTGTGACCAAGGATCTCTTAACTTGGGGGCGTGGGTTTGCCCTTACCTGAGTCCTGGCATAGCTTCCACGTACTTGTGCCAGGCTCTTCATTTCCATCTATCCGGTCCGACCTCCCTTGAACAACTCGTATTCTTTTCCGACCTGGGCGGTCTTAGAGCATTCGAGGCCTAGGGAGTCTTTGATTTTCACGCCCTTCGCGGTGCTTGACTTTCTTTGGCTGATACCCGTACCTTCATTTTTTGAAGTGTCGTATCCTTTCCGTTTTCCCTCTAATTCATTTTAATAGAGGATGGTTACCCAGTTATACGTGCTCTTAAAAGTAATATCATGCTATTGGGTTTGTTGTCCCACTAACTACGTTTGTGGTTTTCAGATACATCGAGGTGCCGGAATTTTGTCCCTCGGGAGTTCTTTTACATGCTGGTAAATCTGACGTATTTTTGCACCTCCAAATACCACCGGACTGAGCCAGGATTGGACCTGCCAACTTGGGGTTAGAAAGCCAGCGCCTTAACCGTCTGAGCCCCTCAGCCCGGCTCTTAAAACAATAATCACCAACACTACCACCACCACCATCATAATCATTTGGAGCAGCACGAATAGTAGGTATTGACTTTTTAATTATTTCAGTGTTCCTGTATACAGGACCATATTGCATTCTATGTCTGACTGACATGGTCGTTGATCCCAGACATAGCTCTTAATATTACATGGAGCACTTTCAAATAACCACCAAATTAAGCCGGGGTCGAACCTGCGTACTTGGGCTCTGAAGACCAGTGCTCAACCGCCTATGCTGCTCATGAAATGATCATCCACGACACAATAGATGGAACGTATACTCCTTCGGGAGATCCGTGTTTGGAATCTTGTCTCTGAAAGTGCCAGTTTGGAGTATAATCATCATCATCACCCCCTTATCCAGCTCCTGCCGGGTCGGGATATTTATGGCACTTCTCCATCTTCCTCTTTCATTCCAAAATTCCTCTTCCACGACATTGTCCCAATCTAAATTTCGTCTTCTTATGCCGCTCTTCACTGATTCAATCCACTTTATTCTAGGTCTTCCTCTTGCTCTCTTGCCCTCGCACTTTGCCTCCAGCATCTGTCTTGGAAGTCTATTCTCCTCCATCCTATTTACATGTCCAAACCACCTTACTTTATTCTTTCTAATCCTCTCATTTAGCTTTACTATCCCAACTTCCTTCCTAACATCTTCATTTCCTTTCCTTGTCTTTCCTATCATGTTTCTTAGGAATTTCATCTCACTGGCTTGAATAGTACTCTCTTGCTTGCTAGTCGAATTCCAAGTCTCAGCTGCTTAAGTCAGTAGGCCTATGGGTACATAGTACATTTTGTACATTTTCTCTTTACTTTTCCTTGGTACTCCATTGCTCCAAACAAGTTTTCTTACACTTTGGTAGAATGCATTGCCCTGCTGTACCCTCCTGATAATCACCATGTCCACCCTAGCATTTTGCGTAAATTCCCTTCCTAAGTATTTAAAGCTGTCCACAATTTCCAGACTCTGAATTTTCACAGTGCCATTTCCTTGCCTTTCCCTTCTCGACATCACCATAGTCTTGCTATTATCTGTACTGATTTTCAAGACATAATTCTCAGTATTTCCTTCATTCAGGATATCTAGCTCTTGTTGTACTTCTTTGCCGTTCTTTTCCCAGATCAGAACATCATCTGCAAATATCAGTATCTCCATCTCTTTTATCTCCATAGGCTTCCTTTGTTTTCTTTACAATTTCGTCCATGATCATAATAAACAAAAGAGGTGACAACACACTTTCCTGTCTTAATCCAGTCTTATTCCTAAACCATTATGTCTTTCCAACTGGGGTCAGTACCCTGATAACACAGTTGTTATACATTGCTTGCACCATTTCTAACATTTCACTTCCTAGTCCCTTTTTAACATGGTTTCCCAAACCTTATTTCTGGGGACACTATCATATGTCTTTTATATATCCATGAAAGTCATGACCAGATCTTTTCCATATTCCTAGTTCTTTTCCATCAGCTGTCTCATGATAAAGATTGGGTCCACTGTAGATCTTCCACTCTTGAAGCCATATTGTTTCCCTTGTAACTCCCCTTCAATCTTTCTTCTCATTCTTCTTTATAATATCCTTACCAGTATTTTAACTACCTGCGATATAAGTGTGATTCCTCAAAAGTTACCACAAACTTTCTTGTCCCTTTTCTTAAACACTGGTTTTATTTTCCCTTTTTCCCAGTATTCTGGTACACAGTTGTATTTCCACATACACTTTAGTAGTCGGTACAACCATTGCATACCAACAGGTACAGTAGCGTTTATCACTTCCACACTGATTTTATCCAACCCTGTTACTTTTCCCATCTTTACCTTCTGTACCGCTGACTCCGCCTCCAGTCTTGTTATATCATCCTCTGTTGTTGAGTCCTCAGACTCTATTGCTTCTGTCTCTCCTGTACAGTTGTTCACATTCAACAGCTTATCAAAACTCCTTCCACCTTCTCTTTATCCCTTCTGTGTGTGTTAACAATTCCCCATCTTCCTTTTTCACTAGCTTTGTGGTAACTCTTTCTGTCCTCTTATTTCGTATAAGCCCATACAGCATCCTTTTACTGCCACCTACATCCGCTTCCAGTTTTTGTATAAATTCTTCCCAACTCTTCTTCTTTTCTTCTTCTACCACCTTCTTACATCTCCGTTGTATTTAGATATTATTCCTTTTGCTTTGTTCTGTTTTATCTCAGTTCCATTCTGGCCAGGCTGTCTTCTTTCCTTTCACCACTTTCCTCACTTCCTCATTCCACCATGGTGTCTCCTTTTCCTTCACTCATGTATATGACTTTCCACAACAACTCTCTGCTGCACTAACAAATGCCTTTTTAATATTGGCCAGCTCCACTTCTATATTTTCACTGCAGTAACTGGGATTTGTTGCTTCAACCCCACATGAAAATCTTCCTGTACATTTTTGTCTTTAAACTTCCATACATTTATTTTGCTTTCTCTTATCTCTTAGTTTTCCATTTTTATCAACCGTACGTTTGCCACCACAACTCTATGGTCCCCATAAAATGCTTCTCCTGGTAAAGCTGTCACATTCATCACCTTCCTGCGATTTGTCCTTTCCACCAAAAAGTAGCCAATTACTGATTTTTTCTTCTGTCACCCCGCTCATATCTCGTAATTTTCATGCCGTTTTGCTTTCGAAACCATGTATTCCCCACTATCAGCCCATTCCTTTCACAGAAGTCCACTATTTCCTCTCCTTTATGATTCTTTTTCCCATATCCATATGGTCCAACGACTTCTTTTCCTTGTCCCTCGTTTCCGACCTGTGCATTCAGATCTCCCACAACAAGGACATCCAAAGGTGAAGTTTCTTTTTCTACTTTCTCCAAGAATCTTTCAATATATTCTTCCCTGTTTTCCACGTGTGGTGTATACACTTGTATGAAGTCCATCACTTCATTCTTCATCTTTAGTCTAATCTTCATTATTCTGTCACTCACACATTCTGCCAATTCAACATACTCCTCCAATAGCTTCGAAATGATTAGTCCCACTCCGTTTATTGCTTTTTTTAGTTTAGTTTAGTTTATTGCCTTTCTTATATGGCGGGGCTCAGGCTATGAAGCCTGCTATTATGCCAAACCATATTATACAACAGCTTTATACAATTTACAGAATAATGTACATAAAATCATTTTTACATATATTTCTAAAAATCACTAAAATTAATTTACTTGACCTCTATAATTTTGTATCCTTATTGATAATTAAGAGCTAATTATTAAATTCTTACGTTAGTTTGCTAGTTGGTTTACGTCGCACCGACACAGATAGGTTTTATGGCGACGATGGGAAGGGAAGGGCTAGGAGTGGGAAGGAAGCGGCCGTG
This sequence comes from Anabrus simplex, assembly GCF_040414725.1. NCBI lineage: Eukaryota > Metazoa > Arthropoda > Insecta > Orthoptera > Tettigoniidae > Anabrus > Anabrus simplex. The sequence goes on along the minus strand of NC_090270.1, from coordinate 231,832,981 downwards.
GCCTTAATTAAGGTACAGCCCCAGCATTTGCCTGGTGTGAAAATGGGAAACCACGGAAAACCCTTTTCAGGGCTGCCGACAGTGGGGTTCGAACCTACTATCTCCCGAATACTGGATACTGGCCGCACTTAAGCGACTGCAGCTATCGAGCTCGGTCCGTTTATTGCCTCTTGGTCACCAATCCATTATAATGTGTATCCTTTCCTCAATTTCTTCCTTCCGTTACCTTTCCATTTCACTTCACTCACCCCCATCATTTTCACCTTCTCCTTCTCCATGAAGTCTACAACTTCCTCCGCCTTTCCTGTCAGGGTCATAAGATTTACTATTCCTATCTTAATGTTGGTTACTGGTCACCCATTTTTCACAGTTCCAACAGTGCCCTGAGAACTGCACGTCGCCTGCAGGGGATGCCCTAAACTTTTCCGATGTGATGCTGATTTACTTGTACCATATTATATATATAGGCTATTATTACCATTCTGTCGCCACTCCCAAAGGCATTTTATACCTACTGCCAGGTGAGTTTGGAGTATAATCGTGAACCGAAACATTTCACAATAATATGGAACAACTCTTAAAACGGTTTTACCCCAAATAAGTGTAGAGTTGTGATCGTGTGGTCATACTTTTGCCTGACGTTGTTCCTACTAGTGTAACTTGTACCGGACTTATTCCCTTCCCCTCGTCCTGTCCACACTGATCCTTTAACTATTTCGGAGAAAAAAATATTTTAATGGAATAGAAACACTTATAGCTCATTAGATTTGTCAAGTTGTAAGCGGGGAGGTTAGATTATGGAAACTCAGTCTCATAGCCTTTATTTACTTACGTCAGATGCTTCACATTCAACGTTCTTACCCGACCTCTTTTGGTCAATACGTGCTCCCTTCTGACTCCGACGGAATTAGGGTTGTGTAGTCATTTCCACACTCTTCATGGCTCTCCTCTTCCTTTTGCCGGTACATTCAGTATTATAGGGACCAAATGCGCTACAATTTCTCCTACAACTTAAAAGAAATATGATTGTCTTATGTCTGCATTTCAGCTCCGAGTTCGGATGTTGCAATGCTCTGTTTTCCCTGTTCTTTTGTAGGGTTTTGAGAAACGGGTTGGAGCTTTCAAAATGTGCTTGCAGATAAGAATGCTTTGAATATTCTGGACAGAAAAGAAGACCAATGAGGAAGTCCTCAACTTGTTAAATAAGAAAGAAAAAGAGCTTCTAACATTCTTCAAGGAAGGGAATATGAGGAAAATCGGGTGCATCATAATACGTGAAAGATATGAACTTCTTCAACTCATCATCGGGGAGAAAACTGAAGAAAAACGATCTGTGGGGAGACGGAGAAATTCCTGGATAAAATACCTGCGCCGCTTGTATGGACGAACTTCCATCGACATCTTTGGACCCGCTGTTTCCAGAGTTATCATAATCAATTGGACAACCTTCGCAGGGATACGGAGTCCTAAGAAGAAGAATATCTTCCTTTGAAACCTAACTCACCATATCCCCAGAAAGCCTATTTATTTTCCCCTCATACCATTTCAACAGTCGAGACCTTAATTGTTCTAAAAGTTTGATCAAAGTGGATAAACAAGATGGGAGATTTGTTGTGGTGTTTTAAAGTACAGAGGCTTAATTTTATGGGCAAATATCACAGTTTTAATGGCATTACGGACTTAAAGAAATAAATATTTAACCTTTAGCCCTCACTTTTCTGGGAACATTCCTGCTACTCTACGTCCATTTAATTACGTCCACTTACCAGGGTAATACTGCTCATAAGCAATCTACAGAAAATATACCTACAATTACCAACAAAATGAAATATAACAATATTGTACACTGCGATACATTATTCAAGTAGAATGTTAAGCATTTTAACATTAGTGTTCACCCAGATTCGCACTCTTTGCATGACCAGAGGTAACTCTTCACAGGGCCTGTTACAAAAGAGAAAATAACCCTTGAATCATTCCAAAGAATCGTCGGCACAGGGCAGTAGCATACCGCACTGCCAATTCGGGCGGGAGTAACCGAAGTACGGAGTTATAGCTGGAAATATTCTTTGTAGGGCGTGCACAGACATAGGATCTATGTGAGACTATTCTTATGTCGGGGCACCCCCTCCGTGTGAGTGCTAAGGGTTAAGTTACCTGCGAATTTATAGGTCAATATTCTTATACCTAGCATTGTCCTGCAAGTGCAGTTCCGCTGTTCGAGTCATTTTTTCAAGGTTGTGGACGTCATTTGGCCTCAAGCCAGCGACCCTCATATATTCTCTTAGAGCATCTAGAGAGCGCCAAGGTAGGTGGACACCGTTGACGTCAAAGTGGAAGATTCTGCACAAAGAACATGGTCATACCAACGTAGCACCTTTCCCGCACTTTCTCCATAAATGGCGTGGTACCCATTGTGTCATTCCTGATGTCATGGACTAAGGAGATGCCCATCGAACAGAGCAGCACTCGCATCTTCATGACGGGAAATTGGTGGCGTTCAGTGCTTTTGTTGGACGATCGGCATTGAGCACCCTGTAACGGACATCCATCCACCGCGTCCAAGTTGCATTTATCCAAGCTCGCACTTCGTTAATTCCACAGTCAATCTGCAGGCGAGTTACAAGGTATCTGAAGCTATCTGTTCCAGGTAAACCTGACTTGGTTTGTGCCATCACTTGGATTATTTTCCAGGTATTCCAACTTCTTGATGCTCAGACGGAGATCATACAGGGAGAAGTGGTTGTTCCATTTTTCAACTTGGAATTGCAATTATACACTGACTGACAGAGCAAATGCAACACCAAGAAGGAGTGGTCAGAACTTTATGCCAATTGCAGGGTAGACTGACGTCACTGAGGTATGCTCATGATGTGAAATGCGCCGCTGTGCTGCGCACGTAGCGAACGATAAATGGGACACGGCGTTGGCGAATGGCCCACTTCGTACCGTGATTTCTCAGCCGACAGTCATTGTAGAACGTGTTGTCGTGTGTCACAGGACACGCTATGAATGCCAGGCCGCCGTCAACGGAGGCATTTCCAGCAGACAGACGACTTTACGAGGGGTATGGTGATCGGGCTGAGAAGGGCAGGTTGGTCGCTTCGTCAAATCGCAGCCGATACCCATAGGGATGTGTCCACGGTGCAGCGCCTGTGGCGAAGATGGTTGGCGCAGGGACATGTGGCACGTGCGAGGGGTCCAGGCGCAGTCCGAGTGACGTCAGCACGCGAGGATCGGCGCATCCGCCGCCAAGCGGTGGCAGCCCCGCACGCCACGTCAACCGCCATTCTTCAGCATGTGCAAGACACCCTGGCTGTTCCAATATCGACCAGAACAATTTCCCGTCGATTGGTTGAAGGAGGCCTGCACTCCCGACGTCCACTCAGAAGACTACCATTGACTCCACAGCATAGACGTGCACGCCTGGCATGGTGCCGGGCTAGAGCGACTTGGATGAGGGAATGGCGGAACGTCGTGTTCTCCGATGAGTCACGCTTCTGTTCTGTCAGTGATAGTCACCGCAGACGAGTGTGGCGTCGGCGTGAAGAAAGGTCAAATCCGGCAGTAACTGTGGAGCGCCCTACCCCTAGACAACGCGGCATCATGGTTTGGGGCGCTACTGCGTATGATTCCACGTTACCTCTAGTGCGTATTCAAGGCACGTTAAATGCCCACCGCTACGTGCAGCATGTGCTGCGGCCGGTGGCACTCCCGTACCTTCAGGGGCTGCCCAATGCTCTGTTTCAGCAGGATAATGCCCGCCCACACACTGCTCGCATCTCCCAATAGGCTCTACGAGGTGTACAGATGCTTCCGTGGCCAGCGTACTCTCCGGATCTCTCACCAATCGAACACGTGTGGGATCTCATTGGACGCCGTTTGGAAACTCTGCCCCAGCCTCGTACGGACGACCAACTGTGGCAAATGGTGACAGAGAATGGAGAACCATCCCTCAGGACACCATCCGCACTCTTATTGACTCTGTACCTCGACGTGTTTCTGCGTGCATCGCCGCTCGCGGTGGTCCTACATCCTACTGAGTCGATGCCGTGCGCATTGTGTAACCTGCATATCGGTTTGAAATAAACATCAATTATTCGTCCGTGCCGACTCTGTTTTTTCCCCAACTTTCATCCCTTTCGAACTACTCCTTCTTGGTGTTGCATTTGCTCTGTCAGTCAGTGTAATTTTATTACACTTTCCATAAGAATGTTTTATTTTCCTCTAATTTTACTTTTTATTATCTTGTACTCTTTATTCATCTTTGTTTGTGTTTTTCTTGCTATTGGATTATCTTCTGTAATATGTTAATCGACGTACCGTATTTACTTGTTGAAATGTGTTGTCGTTTTTAACAGTTGCTGTTCCATTACAAGTTGTCATTGCCACCGTGATATCTCCCAATTCGTTTATTTTTGATAATAATATTGATAACATGAGAATTTTATGGTTTCATTACTGAATTGTTATGGTATTGTCCATTTGTCCACAGGGCCCCGAGTTCGATTCCCAGTCGGGTTGGGCATTTTAATCGCGTCTGACTCGGAGACTGGGGGTTTATATTTTTCCCAACACGCTCATCTCTTCAGGCACACACATCATACACTATCGTCTGTCGCTGAAATACGCAAGACTACCTATATTCCGCCACGAAGGGTTGGCGTCAGGAAGGGATCCGGTCGTCAAACTGGTGCAAGTCCACATATGCACCCGCAAGCCCGTCGGCGTCTGGGAAGGGTGGAATTCGAAGAATAAGAATAATAAGAATAATAAGAATAAGAATAAGAAGAATAAGAAGAATAAGTATAAGAAGAATAAGAAGAATAAGAATAAGAATATGGTGAAACTTCTCGCACACTGAAAATAGCCTAAGAGAAAAATGCTGGTACAGTACTTCGGCCTCTGTGAAGACCTACAGCAGACAACGCAGACGTTATACATACAAACGATGTCCTTTACTGAAAGCTCTCTCCCCGGTTGGTGCCTACCCATGACTGTGAGAGAATATTGTTGATTCATTCATTCATGCACGACCACAATTCAACTATGAAATCATCCAATTACCAATTCATGCAGTCACACACTCATTTAATTCAGTCATAATGTATGTTATAATGGTATGATAACTCCATAAGACTTGTGACACAAAAGTAAACATCACACCAGACAATTGCTGGGTCTGTACCTTAATTAAGGCCACGGCCGCTTCCTTCCAATTCCTTGACCTTTCCTATCCCATCGTCGCCATAAGGCCTATCTGTGTCGGTGCGACGTAAAGCCACTAGCAAAAAAGAATCACAAAAGTAAACACCAAATAAGCTAAAGTAGGGGAAAGCATTTTATGCTCGACGATGCCGAAATATAAACATTATATGCCAGAAAACTGAGTCTTCATCAGGCTCATTATAGTTCAAATTTCTTTATGATACAGGTTCTTCCCCAATCAGAGTTCTGATTTTCATTAAGGTACAACTGTTTGACCAATTAGGTAAGGATAGCAAAATCAAACAAGTCGGGCTCACATATTAACATCAATGCACATTCTACTTTCAACATTCCACAACCACACGGCACATTCCCGCAAATTCACTTCATAAACTTTATAATAAACAATTTGTATTTGAAATAAAGCTAGGATGTGATAACCTTCAATCAAAGCTTTGAAAACATATGACATTGTCAAGGTCTCTGATCCACTCACGGAAAATAAATAACCAGCGCATGCGCACTGCGTTCTGTTCAGTAAACTCAACTGTCAAGCGACATCTCGACAGGAATTTATGAATATTTGAAAAATCGAGTTATAAATTATCGTTGAGCGTAAACAGTCGCATGCAACTCGCCTGTAAGTAATTAACGTACTCGTGTCTTAGTTATTGCATGTATAGGCTTGTTGCATAATGCACTATTATGTTCCCCTAGATTATATAACATTGTTAATGTCTAGGACGAAATAAATTATATTTAGTGTAGTAGGTAAGGGTTATTCTGCCCGAAGGCAGGTCCGAACCTCCGCAGAGGTGTTCCTGAGCCGGAGTTTACGTGCGGTAGGGTGGCCAGTTCCTTTCCAATCCTCCATTCCGTTACTCCCACCAACAGCGCGTGGTAATCCATCCAACTCCTGACCACGCTTAATGTTGCTTAACTTCGGAGATATCACGGGATCCGGTGTTTCAACACGCCTACGTTTATTGTAGTAATATTCAAATAATTGTAAGAAGGTGATGTAATGCATATATCAAATTTAATGAATTGCACCGAGCAAGTGGCCGTGTGGTTAGGATCGTGCAGCTCTAAGCTTTCTTTCGAGAGATAGTGGGTTCGAACCCCATTGTCGCCAGCCCTGAATATGGTGCTCCGTGGTTTTCCATTTTCACACCAGACAAATGCTGAGGTTGTACCTTAATTAAGGCCACGGCCACTTCCTTCCCAATCTTAGGCCTTTCCTATCCCGTCGTCAGCATAATATCTGTCTGTGTCGGTGCGATGTAAAGCAAAACTTGTTCAATGAATTGCAATAAATGAATAATACCGTCTCCTCAGTTCTTGGAATCCGGAACTAGGGAATGGGAGCATTCAATTCTATTCTATACATATGATGATGAAGATGATGATGATGATGATAATAATAACATTAATAATAATAGTACCTTTTTTAGAATTTGGTTTACGTCGCACCGATACAGATAGGTTTTATGGCGAAGATGGGATAGAAAAGGGCTAGGAGTGGGAAGGAAGCGGCCGTGGCCTTAATTAATGTACAGTCTCAGCATTTTCCTGGTATGAAAATGGGAAACCATGGAAAAGCATCTTCAGGGCTGCTGACAGTGGGATTCGAATCCACTATCTCCCGGATGCTATCTTACAGTTGCGCGTCCTAACCGCAAGACCAACTTGCCCGGCAATAATAATAATAATAATAATAATAATAATAATAATAATAATAATAATAATAATAATAATAATAAGCAGAAGAATATGATTAAAACACATATTTCATTTCCTCTAATTATGAGGTTGATGAGGGTCAAAAAATAAAAAACCTTCCGTCTCGTACATATTCTCTACTACAAGGTAAAGCATAAAACTTTGGGTATGCTTTTGAGCTTATAAAACAAGGGAATGAGTTCATATCCACAATTCTACGCTTTAACTAACATAGCTTAATTTTCAATGTGCGCACTCCATGCTGACTGCATCATACGTGGAGTAACATCATTCTGTAAACGCACTTCATTTCTGCATGCGCCGTTTATTTCTAGCGAAATAGTCCTGTAGTTACATCGCAGCAATGTTAGTAAATGTGCGTGCAATTTATTTCTAGTGTAACAGTTGTTGTTCTGTGGTTGTTGAATAAAATAGAATACCCCCATCCCCTAGCTCCGGATAGCCAGGAACTGGGAAGAGAGTGACCATTTATTGCAATACAAATTATTTTGATATATGCATCATTTGGTTACAATTAATTTATCTTAAATATTACAATCTCACTTAATCACTATTTACACCCAATCTCTAAATTGTAGTTTATGTTTTTTAAATTTCATTTTTGTCCTAGACGTTAACAATGTTATATAATCTAGAACAACATGTGTCTATAAATTTTTGTTAATGCAAGTATGTATTTATGTCACGGGTGCGAAGAGTGTTATTCTTAGCTTACAATAGATATTATGAATTAACTGAATGACTGTATTACTGACTGACAGAACGAATTGCCTGATTGTATTGTATTCATGCAATCCCAATCACGAATAGCCACCAACTGCGGAGAGAGAATTCATTATTGAATGAATGATCTATGGAACTTCAGCAGATGAGGTGAGAACATTCAATTTGGAAGAATGCATGATTGACTGACTGACTGACTGATGAATTAATGCATGAATGAACTTAATTCATGCAGGCTTGAGGAAAGTTTTATCTCTCATATTCCCGGATAACCATCTGTGCTTGTATTGGGCTACTTACTACTATCGCTGAGATAACGATAATTAAGTCAGAATGGAAAGGAGTCCGCCTCTGTGGTGTAGTGGTTAGCGTGATTAGCTGCCACCCCCGGAGGTCCGGGTTCGATTTCCGGCTCTGCCACGAAATTTGAAAAGAGGTACGAGGGCTGCAACGGGGTCCACTCAGCCTCGGGAAGTCAACTGAGTAGAGGTGGGTTCGATTCCCACCTCAACCATCCTGGAAGTGGTTTTCCGTGGTTTCCCACTTCTCCTCCAGGCAAATGCCGGGATGGTACCTCACTTAAGGCCACGGCCGATTCCTTCCCTCTTCCTTGTCTATCCCTTCCAATATTTCCATCCCTCCACAAGGCCCCTGTTCAGCATAGCAGGTGAGGCCGCCTGGGGGAGGTACTGGTCATTCTCTCCAGTTGTATCCATGACCCAAAGTCTGAAACTCCAGGACACTGCCCTTGAGGCGGTAGAGGGGGGATCCCTCGCCGAGTCCGACGGAAAAGCCAACCCTGGAGGGTTAACAGATTAAGATAGATAGAAGATGGAAAGGACATTTTTTATACAACGAATTTAAATTTAGCTTTCACAACACCTTGATGAACAAAGATGAATATGTACTAAAATCGTGAAAGTGCTTCACAAAATCTTATTTAAACACCGAAATAATGACCGAACTAAATGCTGAGTACAACCATTAATGCACGAGTTCAGGTATCATGAACGGAGATGGGCTCTTTTTTTTTTTTTAATAATTGGCTTGTGGCGACGATGGGATAGGAAACGACTGGGAGTGGGAAAGAAGTGGCCGTGGCCATAATTAAGGTATAGCTCCAGCATTTGTCTGGTGTGGAAAGAGGGAACCATTGATAAAACCATCTTCAGGGCTGCAGACAGTGGGGTTGGAATCCACTATCTCCCGAATGCAAGCTGATAGCCACGCGTCCCTAACCGCACGGCCAGCTCTCTCAGTAAACGGAGATGTTATTCAGAACTCTGCTACATGCAATGCCGAGAGGAGGTTTTCAACCTCATCGTATATATAAATAATATTAATGTGAAGTTCTATATATTAGAAACTATTACAACAGTCATGGTACGATGCCACAAGTTCACTCGCCAAACTAATATTAATAAGAGACTTCTACCTACGAATGCCACTATTCACAACACACCTATTATTATTATTATTATTATTATTATTATTATTATTATTATTATTATTATTATTATTATTATTATTATTATTATTATTATTATTAGGCCTATTATTATTATCAACCAACACCATATTTCTATTATTCTTAAATCTATTTCCTCAAACAGCCCAGGTGAGGATCGCTAAAGCGAAACCGGTACTGGGAAAGTTGTGCTTCTATTTCTCTTCTTGGGAAGAACTGGTTCATAACTTGCAGGAAGTTGATATTACATGGGAGCGAAGAGAATTGCATCTTTATGTCGGAGGAAATAGGGTTGACTATTTAGGAGAGAATTGGTCACTAAGGGATATAAATAAGAGGGTTAAAACACGAATAATTGTAAAAGTTTCGGAACAATAGTGATCTTTTATGCCAGTTGATAGGTCTCGCGATGCTATAATAGTTAATTTCATATATCTTGCCGTACCTTTATCCATGTTGTGATAGGCACAACATTTCGCTTAACAAAGCAAGTGTACCTGATTTTCACGCAGAAAGCCACACTATAGATAGTTAACGGAGCATGAAACGCTTGAATGTTATTGAAGTTCATGCCAGTAATCCAACGTTACAGCAGCAATAATATTGATGAGAGCGAAATAATCTAATCTGACAGATTTAATTGTGGGTCTCATTTCACGGCTCAGCGAGCGGTAGTTCATTACAAGCATCGGTGACATTTCCTGCAGTAATTAGCAGTCGAGTAAGTGTAGGGGGAAATTAGCCCTGAGGACGTGAAGGTGGAAGGCATTTTGATCAACCTTCTCAGGGAGATGATGGTAAATGTATTAGAGGCTGCGGGTTTTGTTATGAAATGTGAGGCGTTAGCTTTGAAGTCAGTGAATTGTTGGAAGTAGTACATACTAGGCTTAGTATAACACGTTGCTGGCCTTTTATAATATGACGATGTACTCTTGGGTACGAAAGTACTATTTTACCCATTGCCACCCACCATTGCGCCTTTCAACTGAGAGACCGATAATCTCAATGTTGATTTCCTAGAAAGAAATAATCACTAATCACTCATTTTATCTCGAGACGGATAAAGGAATGGTACCTAAAATATAGGTTCAACAGCGTCCTTCTCTATCCAAGCCCCTCTTAGATACAAGTCATCGGGCGAGTTTGCTGTGCAGTTAGGGGCGCGCACGTATGAGCTTGCATACGGGAGATAGGGGTTTTACCGGGCAAGTTCGCCGTGCGCGTAGAGGCGTGCGGCTGTGAGCTTGCATCCGGGAGATAGTAGGTTCGAATCCCACTATCGGCAGCCCTGAAGATGGTTTTCCGTGGTTTCCCATTTTCACACCAGGCAAATGCTGGGGCTGTACCTTAATTAAGGCCACGGCCGATTCCTTCCAACTCCTCGGCCTTTCCTATCCCATCGTCGCCATAAGACCTATCTGTGTCGGTGCGACGTAAAGCCCCTAGCAAAAAAAAAAAAGAGGAAAAGATAGGGGTTTCGAACCGCATTGCCGGCAGACCTGATTATGGTTTCCCATTTTCACACCAGGAAAATGCTGGGGCTGTACCTTAATTAAGGCCACGGCTAACACCTTCCCACTCCTAGACCTTTCCTATCCCATCATCGCCAAAAGACCTATTTGTGTCGGTGCGACGTAAAGCAAACTGTAAAAAAAAAAAAAAAAAAAATTAAAGTGTCAAGTTAATTCACGGAAAATGCGAACAGACTTGCCACGTACTGAGTATAAGGAAGTGTTGATTATGATATCTTAAAATATACAGAGGCTATTAACCCTAGAAGTATCAAGGTGTGGCGCAACGTACAAAAAAATAGGTTTTCTGCTAAAACTTCTAGAAGTAAGAAGAAAAATGTGGGATTTTTTTTCTTTTAGTATGACACTTTCAATGGGGGCTTCATTCCATTCCCGACCCGGTCGAATGATTGGAAACAGGCTGTGGATTTTCATTTACACTTTCAACATTTTGTTACATCTCTGTGTTTACTTTTCCTCCAAATCACTTTTATATACGATTTCTGAGCTTGGTTACTAAATGCCACACCCTGGTAATCGACGATACCAAACCAAACCCCATGACGCAACAGCCTCGAAGGGTCTTCGCCTACCAAGCAACCGCTGCTAAGCTCGAAGGCCTACAGAATACAAGGTGTCGTGTGGTCAGCACTACGAGTCCTTTCGGCCATTATTCTCGGCTTTCTGGGCTGAGGCAGCTAACTCCCCGTGAGATAGCTCCTCAATTGTAATCACGTAGGCTTAGTGCGCCTCGAACCAGCCCTCAAAATCAGGTAAAAATCACTTGCCTAGCCGGGAATCGAACCCGGGCCCTTCGGTTAGGAGGCAGGCATGCTACCCGTACACCGTCAGGCCAGCACGATCGACGATACCACACACGAAAAGTATTCATTTCTGCAGTTGATATTCTTTCCTATGCTGTAGTGTTCGGCACAATGATACTTAGTAGTTCGCAGGACTCCACTGTTGTAATGTTCACCTCTGTGGTGTGGCTGTTAGTATAATTGGCTGCCACCCCGGAGGCCCGGGTTCGATTCCCGGCTCTGCCACGAAATTTTAGAAGTGGTACGAGGGCTGGAACGGGGTACACTCAGCCTCGGGAGGTCAACTGAGTAGAGGTGGGTTCGATTCCCACCTCAGCCATCCTGGAAGTGGTTTCCCGTGGTTTCCCACTTCTCCTCCAGGCAAATGCCGGGATGGTACCTAACTTAAGGCCACGGCCGCTTCCTTCCCTCTTCCTTGTCTATCCCATCCAGGACATTGCCCTTGAGGCGGTAGAGGTGGGATTCTCCGCTGAGTCCGAGGGAAGTAAACAGATTAAGAAAGAGAGAAGGACTCCACTGTTGTAAACCCGTTGTTGTAAGAGCCGTTGCTTTCCTATGGAATTACCTGAGTGACAGCAGTACTGAGAGAAAAAGAGAACGTTTGCATTTGAGCGATAGTGATGTATCTGAAATAAGTGAAGCTGAAAGTGGGACTGAAAATATATTCGAGGTTACATTGGGTGAATTTCAGAAAGATGGTGTAGGTAAACGTAGTGTTATATGTAATGAACCAATGATGCAGAAACTTTCAATACAACTGGTGGTACCATTTAAAGAATCTATTGCAGCAAACTCAGACATCATCTACGGAAGCTTTCGGTAAGATTTTTCAACAGTGACATTATAGGTAAAACTGTGCTTGAGACAAAAGCATTATTTTCTGAAGAAGAAGAAGAAGAAGAAGAAGAAGAAGAAGAAGATGATGATGATGATGATGATGATGATGATGATGATGATGATGTTTGTTGTTTGAAGGTGTCTAACAGCTAGGTCATCGGTCCCTAGAGCATCACTTTTGCTAATGACATTGAAATATTAGCATATATATGATTATTTATTTTTATGGCTGTAAACAATGACCGAAAATTCCATGTACCTGATTTATGGTCACGTTTACTGGGAATAAGAGTGTACTATCGTACAATGAGTCGTAAAAGACTTCCAGATATTAACGAATATATCAATTTTGGTGATAAAGTTACTAGGTAGGAGTGAAGACAGTAAGGCGAACTTACTCCGATAAGTGAAGTTTTAGAGAAATAAATTAAACGTTCCTTTTACAGTCCGGAGTGCCTCCTTATTATAGATGAAGTGCTCTCTCTTTAGGGGGCGGTGCCCATTCAAGGTCTTCCTAAAGGACAAGCCTAAGAAGTACCGGACCGAATGCAAATACGAATGATCACAGATTTAGTAAAGTGTTACGTTCTAAGAATGGAAGTATATACTAGTAAATAAGGTACCATTCCTGCGAGTGAAAGAGGTCCTATTACAATTGTCCTTAAGTTTCGAGAGTCATTTCTCAAATACCGGTAGAAATATAACAACAGATCGCTTTTAGACATCTGCAAATCTGTCAGATAAACTGTGAACTGAAGCTAACAGAACACTAGTCGGAACAATTCAAGCTAATAGGAAGTGCATGCCAAAGAAATTGAAAACGATCGTAGGCAGGGATGTGTTTCAAGTAAGTTTGCTTTTTTTCTCAACCGTAACCTGAAAAAAAAACAGTAAATCTGATAGGGCATGGTAGCCTAAACCAGTAGTATTGTTTTCATGAACTCGGCACTTTGATCCTTTTGTAACCGACAAGAAGAAAAAGAAGAAGAATAAGTGAGATATATCTCTATTATAATGGAACCAAATAGGGTGTTAATGCTGTATATCAAATGGTACGGGCTACTACTACTACTACGACTAAAAGAGGTACACGAAGATGACCACGATCCATGTTCTTTATTTTGATTGATATTGATATTTTAAATGCGTACACACTTTTTATTTTGAATTTTCCCGACAGGAATATTACCAAATACAATCGACGATGATTGTTTCTACAAGAACTTAGTCTTCACCTTATAAAGTCTTGAGATATTCGCGGGTTACAGGCACAAATCAAGATAGCCATTGAAAGAAAACTAGAGAAACCATAGTGGTCTGAGGCCTACAAAGGTCGATGTTATGTCTCCGTAAAAGAGGCAAGACTGATACACTCAAAAAGAAATAAATTGTCAAAAACAACCATGACTTGTTCGAATCGTTACAAATGTGTGTATTTGTGTGTGGAAATCACGGTAGAAGAACAACCTATACGGAAGTTGTGAAAATGACAGCGATAGTAAAAATGAAATGGCGTGTGGCTTTTAGTGCTGGGAGTGTCCGAGGACAAGTTCGGCTCGCCAGGAGCAGGTTTTGTGACTTAACTCCCGTAGGCGACCTGCTTGTCGTGATGAGGATGAAATGGTGATGAAGACGACACATACACCCAGCCCACTTCCCAGCGAAATTAACCAATTATGGTTTAAATTTCCGACCCTGCCATGAATCGAATCTTGGACCCCTGTGACCAAAGGCAAACCATTTAGCCATGGAGCCGGACGCAGTGATAGTGATTAGGCCTAATTGTGACATAAATATTCAACTAACTGAATTTTCTTATTTTGAAATATTTTTATTATTTATATTTTATTTTTTATTATTTCATTCGTCTAATTTGTATTTGTAATGTAATACTTGAAAATTAAGTAAACGTATATCCCCTATATTTTGGAAAATATACTGTGGTCATTATTTACCATAAATTGGGCCTCCAACATGGCTGACAAGACCTCGGTAAATGTAGAGTTAATACAAAGGAACAATAACAGCAAGTACTCAATCGAATAAACTAAATCTCACTAACAAACCAAATAAATCAACAAAATCAACAAAACATCAAACCAAGATACAAAAAATATATAAACAATAAATCCTGAAAGCAAAGTAAAACAAATAAATGACCAACAAATTGAAAAACAAATCTAGTAATAGTGAAAAGAACAAAGCAAAATTACACCAGCGGAACATAACAATTAAGAAACAAACAAAAGCAAGAAATAAATAAACGAAACTTCAGTATACCAGGTCTAGTTTCATTACTCGCCGTAAGACTAAAAGTCGAGAGATTAGGAGTTGTGGGAGATATTGATTCGATGTTAACAGCCAATATTGACATTATGTATTGTATTATCTGGCAATAAGCCATATAGCTCTGCAAATTTAATGACTTCTGTCAGGTTAATGGGCAACTCTTATCCGCATCTTGAAGTTAAGTGACATCAAACTTCCTCGTAATAAGTGAATGATGTGGAGGGTACCTATTCATAAACTGGATGGAGAGAATTGGGGTAATAAGATGCCCGATTCAGGTACTTGCCAAGAATTGAAGAGGTAGATTTGAAAATACTGAAGTCAGAAAATACATTTTTTAGGAGAGACGTGTTTTATACCTTTTAATATTGATGTAAAAATTATATATATCTTACTTCTTCATTAAATGTCAATATTATATAACAATAGTCCTTTCAATCAGTGAACTGGGTTCATAATATTCTTTCCAAAACTTACCAAGTCATACTGACTTAATGCGTTGCTTATAAAATTTCTGCGAAAAATGATTTTTGATATGTATCGGAATGGGACCATATTTTAGATTTACAATTAAATATTCGGATTATTTTGCAGAAAGGGATCTACATCACCACAGCGAACATCATCACTGTCCTTTACAAAAGAAGTGGCCCAGAGACTGTCGATTTCAGTAACCTGCACGTATGTTAATAGTTTCACCACGTTATTCTCCATTAACTCGCTTATCCCGTTCTTCTCCTCGATGACACAAATTAATTTGTGGTAACGTCACCTAGATGATCCTAATGTGATCATCATTATCATCCTTAACCGCCTCCAGTCTCCCGGGTGCGGTACAAGAGTGCTCTTCATCTTTGTCTGTCCAGGTACATTTCTTCCTTCTCAACATGGTGTCATTCCACTTCTCTTCCTTCCAGGTCGTACTTTACTTGACTGATCCACAGTTTCCTTGGTCCGCCTCTAGGTCTTTTGCCTTTCAGTTCCTTTTCTAGCCATTTTCTTGCTGTTCTCGTTTGAGCCATCCTTTTTACACGGCCATAACATTTGAGTTTTGATGTTCTTACATTTTACTTAGTGACTGCTGTAATTGTGTATTGCGATGGTTCTCTTCATTTCTGATCTCTACTACTATCTCTACTGTTGATCGTACAGGTTTCAAAGGCATATGTAGTTATTGGCACGAAATATACCTTATAAAGCATTCTATTCGTATTTAAAGGTATTTGGTTATCCCATAGAATAGATCTAACTTAGTAATAAAACTGTGTCCCTTTCTAGACTCTGTTAGGGATCTCAGCAGATGACTTTGTGTCACTAGTTACATTACTACCAAGATATTGAAATTGTTTAACGTTTTCTATTTATTCTATTTACTCTATTTACTCGCCGTCCAGTATTTAGGCCTCCATTGGATGTGTTTTGCCTCAGTTTCGTCGTTCCTCTTTTTATAAATAAACAATATTCACTTGGCCATCGGGAATGGTAGCTTAAATTTGAAAACTTTGTCAGAGCAATGTTTACATACTAGAAATCTCCAATCCTTGTCAAGAACTTTTACTGCCCAGTTCTCAGCTAGGATGGAAGCCTTCTGATCGTAGTATTTGATGCTGTGACCTGTTACCTTTGTCAGTTCTCCTGAACACTCCGTCAGAAGGCACAAAACTGTAGCCCTTGTTTTTAGTCCAACTGTACATTGGCGTGTTGTTGGAAAGTTGTTGTGTCTTATGAATAAAAAAAAGTGAGGTTGTACAGACATTTCTATCGTTCATAGAAAGTTCAGACATTAAATATTAAATCATTGAACGGGGCTGACTTTGAGCTATATCAAATTCTACTTCCATATTATCGTCTTCCTCATATTTGTTATCTGTTGACAATGTTTAGCTCTATTCTATATTGAAAATACGACTGATATTAAAGTAATGCAGAAGAATCCCAACATTGTTCTATTTTTCTGAGGTCTTGAGGAAGAGTTGCCCTATGCTGTTGAAGGATTCCTAGGAAACTGTGCAGTAAAGTTACCACCTCATTCGATCCATGTCCACATTTGTTTTTATTCCAACTGTACATGAGCGTATTGTTGGAAAGTTGTTATTTCTTATGAATAAAAAAGGGTGAGGTTGTACAGACAAGTCTGTTGTACATGACGAAGTTCAGTTAATAAATATTAAATCTTTGGACGGGGCTAGTTTTGAACTATATCAAATTCTGCTTCCACATCATCTTCTACTTCATACGTTGTTATCTCTTAACAATGTTTAGCTCTACTATTATGTACAGTGTATCTTATCGATCATTCATTTCTTGATGTTAACTTTACGTCTTCAAAGAATAAGCACGTATCCGTCTTTGGTTTTCAAAATTGATATCTACTCTGGAAAATTTCCAAACACTTACTATATAACGCAATTGGTTTCACTTCGACATTACTTCCAGCCTTCCACAATTGCAAGCATTTCGTAACGGAGAGATAAGGGTTCATGTAGACACGTACAGTGTTCCTCCACCCATAATGACCCCCTGTGCATGTTATTGACTTCATGAAATCCTACATTGATCGTGAAACCTCTACGCCCTGTGGTTTAATTAGAGTCTCCTTTTATCACAATATTCTCTCTTCATCAGTTGCAAGGAAATATATTGTTACACTGTGTAATCTATTTAATGTGTTATTTTAGTGATGATGTGTTCGAACCCCATTACTGAAAGCACTGAAGACCATTTTCCATGGTGTTCAATGTTCGCACCAGGAAAATACTGGGAAAGTGCCTTAATTAATAACACAGTCGCTTCCTCCTCGGTCCTAGCCTTGTTCTGTACCATCGACCTCGTAAGATGTATTTGAGTCCTAGCGATATAACACAAATAAAGTAAGTCACCAGCAACGTAGGTTATGTTCAGGGTGTGAAAGAAATAACAAGATTTATTACTGTTTTCTCACCATGATCCTGCACTTTCTTAATGTCGCACGTCCTAACTTGCACTTTATGCGTAACAAATTCATGTTAGAGAGAGACGGCATCCTTAAAAGCTTCGTAAGTACGAGAGCAAAAAGGTCCTGAAATTAAATTCTTTCTCCATCAGCAATGCCTCTCACATCCTGGAGCTCTAAAGGAGATAAAACTCTTCCATAGGCTTAGAATGAAGTATGCCTTTTCGTGAGGATGAAGAATTCAGCTGATGCAATCCAGTATATCACTCAGCTCACAGTCTTGATATCTCGAAATAATGAGGAAATGGATATGTTGAAAGATATGTATTGACATTTAGCTGAAAGAAAATTTTGATGCATTTGTTGAAGGAAACTTCCGGATTCCTTCGCTAAACACATTCCACTTGAATGACATTGGTTGCACGTCAATGAGTTGCTACCAAGCAAACCTACGCCTTTTTCATTGTTAATGAAGTTAGTTGTTATATGTGGTACAACTAAAAGACGTTATGGGGTAGCTGGTGGCTAAACGGTAAGACGTATCACAAAATAGGCACCACAATTGTTGCTCAATTTGGAGAGATCTACAACTTTGGTCCGAAGACATTTTTGTCGTATTTCGATCCCTTATACCTTAGAAAGAGCTGCATTTCTCTATTGCAAGTAAAAGTATGTAATTTTTGCACGTATATTTTATAGTTTGCAAGGACGCCTACCTTTGTAATCAAAATGCCCAATCTCGATTGTGACTGGTGGTAGGCAAGTGTGACTGCCATTATAGTTAAAACTCCCCAACTCGATTGTGACTGGCATTAGCAAAATGGGCCTGTCATTACTGTATAAAGAATCTCTCCAACTCAATAGTAAATGGCAGTAGGGAAGTGAGCTTGCCGTTTTAGTAGAAACTCCCGAACTTGATTGTGAATGGCAGTAGAAAACATGGCCTGCCATTAACATGAAAACTCCCCAACGCGCACCTTACATCGGAAACGACGTATGGGGACCTCCTTGTGGTGTTTCTGGCATACCGCTAAGAGACATCCAATTTAACAAAATCTTGCTCGAAGCGTATAGAGTAATTTACGTAGGAATCCGTATACAACGTTGAATACCGTTGCGAAGCGCGGGTAAAGTTGCAAAATTTACAAAAGTAAGTTAGTACTCGGATATTCGTCTGCCGTTTAGAAGTGGTGAGATTTCCTAGCCGCCCTCACCCCTCCAAAAAAAAAAAAAAATGTGTCCAGACGGTAAACTTTACGTCCCCACAATCCTCGCGGATGAGCAGTTTGAAGTCAATACTTCAGTCATCTTATGAATTCGGCTGTGGTCTCGTAACCAAAAAAAAAAAAAATCAACTGAGCGGAATTCGTCCAGTTCTAGCCTAACTGACAAATGCAGCCCATTCTTTTATTGGTGCCGACCATGCAAAGAATGGGTGCACTTTGTCGCACCAAAACACTCTCGGACGCACACAATACCCAATACTTATTTGCTGATATCTCCAAAGGCTAAACCTCTGGGATGTCACCCCGAGGACATCATCAAAAACGATGAGGGGATGTTGTTTCCTTGGCCCGCTGGAGATAGGTGGTTTGTGAGCTACCGATACCGGTGCGCTTCATTGCACTCCTCCGTCGTTCATTATTTGTGAGAACAATTTTGCGATTTCATAGAATAAGTGTTTAACTTAGTTGATGCGATGTGTAATAGTTTTCGTTTTTTAGATATATCAAGTATTTAAATTTTGCAAAAATGTGACCAGGAACTCGCGCGTTTCCCCTCCTAACCGTGCTGACACAGATATTTAAATGGAATAGGGCATATGGCTGGATACAGGCGGTAATCCATCGTGTACCAGCCACGCCGGTAATTACTTTTGAGGATGCGAGGGACATGCCGTGTATTTGGCGCTAATTTATCGTAGATAAATTTGATAGTGGTTGTTAGATGTTTTAAATTTGCACCATTTATTATAAATTTGTGGTTCGCCTGCCTCTGTTTACGTGTGTTCCAATACTTTTGAAGGCTTAGGTGTTATAAAAAGTTATAGGAAGTTTGAACCTTTCATGGTGACTTGATGGGTGGAAGGGGGAGGGGGTTATCTGGCTAGGGCTTATTTTAGTATGTGGTGATGGTTGGGACTGGGATCTGTCTGTTCCGGTTCGTGAGTAGGTTTAGTAATAATGGTTGGAGGAAGTTTTATGTACATTGAGTTGAGTGGGATGGAGGAGCTTTTATAGGTACTGGGTTCGATGGGGAAGGGACATTGAGGTTTAGAAGGGACGGAGGATGAGTGTTGGTGTTTGTGAGGAGGCGCTCTTGTCTGTAGTGCTTACTAATAGCCTGTTTAAGATAAGGGCAACCAGGAAATGAAGCGGCATGATTGCCTTGGCAGTTGACGCACTTCGGCTGGTCCCTTAGTCTCTTACAGACACAGTGGTTGAATGAGCCACCTCATCTGTTGCAGCGGGTGGATTCTGAGCAGTTATCTGCAGAGTGGTAGAGTTTTAGGCATTTGAAGCATTGTGTGACCAGGGTGGGACGTGAAATGGTGTGGGTTCGAGTTTCTGTGTTCATTTTTTATGTTGTCTGTAATCATGACTTAGGGGGAGGGTTGTTGCGGCTTCTCCTACTATGTGTGCTTGTACCTTGTGTGGTCAGATGTTGGGCTTATTTCGCAGATAGTTCAGTCCCTATCTAGACTTCTGTTTGTGTTTGTGCTTGGCTGGTGAGGGCTGTGATTGTGTGAGGGGAGGGGTGTGTTAACAGGTGGAGTTGGTAGCAGTGGGGGTGGAGGTGGGTTGGTTTGGGCTTCTGAGTTTGTAGTGGAAGTGATGGCTCGCGTTTTTGCATCAAGGATTTTAGTTGTTATAGTTTGGGTATATTTGGTTTCGGTTGGGATTTTGTAAGTGGTCTTGATGGTACCTGTGGTTTGGGGAATGGTCTGGGTGCCAGTTTCTGACGTTGAGTGTGTGGGTGGATGAAAGGTCTCGTTGGTTGGATGAATTTTGAACAGGGTTGATTAGAACTGGGGTTGGAAAACTGGTGTGCTGAAGTGTGCTGTTACGTATGGGGGTTATGATTATATAGTTGTCGTGGGTTTCCTCAATGACAGCTATGTGGTGGCTGATAATTGGCTGGATGGCTAAAATTACGGTTTAGCGTGTGAGTGGGACGGGTCATGGGTTCGTCGGTGGTATGATTAGGAAATTACATATGTAGGCTGTTGGGAAAGGTGTGTTTTTCTTGGTGTAGTAGAAGGGATGTTCGAAGGAATGTTCTTCTTCCTCCTCCTCCTCCTCCTCCTCATCCTCCTATTTTTGAAATTCGTCTTGTTCTTCTTTTCTTCTTCCACTTCTTTAAGAGCTGTTGTGAAATAGCTGGTTGGCGAAGTATTTGGGTTGTCGGGTAGGTTGGTGGATTGTTTTAGGATGAAGGTAAAGTTCATTAGTAGTAGGAGATTGTATGTTCTAAAACAATGGGTGCTGAGTCAGCGCTGAGTCAGCATTTTCCCACGAGGTCATTGACCCCATGTTCAGTAGTAAGGCTATGACTGTTATGCCGCGTGGTCATTGAGCAATGCCAACCGCACGGACGACTTTGGAGGAGCCGAATCGGACAAGCTCCCCTTAGGTGAGGCAAGTCGGAAAGTTCACGGACCCCCTTTGGAGGAGCCGAATCGATCGGGCGCCCATGGAGGAGCCAGAAATCTGGTTTTTTTTTGCTAGGCGCTTTACGTCGCACCGACACAGATAGGTCTTATGGCGACGACGGAATAGGAAAGGCCTAGGAGTTGGAAGGAAGCGGCCGTGGCCTTAATTAAGGTACAGCCCCAGCATTTGCCTGGTGCGAAAATGGGAAACCACGGAAAACCATTTTCAGGGCTGCCGATAGTGGGATTCGAACCTACTATCTCCCGGATGCAAGCTCACAGCCGCGCGCCTCTACGCGCACGGCCAACTCGCCCGGTCAGAAATCTGTTAGGTGACCTGCAGATGAGGTTAAGACGTTATTATGACGTGTTAACCTAACCTTGCCCACGAACTCTAACCTAATCTCACACAGAGGCTTCCTTTGGAGGAGTCCAGTCGGCATTCGAGGTTATGACGTGTTATCTTCTCCTCGCTACGAGGAACGGCAAACTTTGCATGTTTATGTCACCTCGTACATGACACTGTGGAGAGACGGCGCAAGGGGTGGGCCTTTCAAGATCGACTTTTTAATAACAGGTTGCCCATCTTCACGTCAACCTCATCAGGGAAGGTAATAAGGTGAAATGAATGATATACCCTTCACCTGTCGAATAGTATCGAGAGGTCTGCTCAATCCTTTACGTCTCCATCCGACAGACAAATAACCGTCAACAGCGTTCTATGCCCTCACACTATATGAGCACTGCGGAGAGGACTGGAATTTAATCAAGGCATTTTTTAGCACATACAATCTAGCAATTAGGAATTGTATACCACCACCTACTTTACCCTGCCCGGCTGAATGGTTTGCACGGTTGTGACGCTCGCTTTCCGTCACAAACTTTGCAGGTTCGATCCTGGATTGGCTGTGTGGGAGGAGGGTAGGGGAGAGGACCCGCGGGAGGAGTAGGTTTTCTTCTCTCTTCATAGAACTAAGTCTATAAGAGGAAAGAGGAGGAAAACAATGAGGAGAAAACGGTCGTTTTGCGCTACTAGGTTTATTAGGAGAAGGAGGAGGAGGAGAATAAAAGAGTAAATTATTGTTTGAATTATGTTACAATTACACTTACCTTTTATACATTTCTGTCTTATATAGTATATCAGGTACATAACCTTTTGAAACATATTTGTATTGTATAAAAATCACATTGTTAGCTTGTTAAGTTGAAAAATTTTTGTCATTAAATTTGTATGTGTTCAAACAGACACATTCTCTAATGTTACGTTTCCCTGTTCATAGAAGACAGGTGTGCCAGGTAGGGGGAATGCATTACGTGTGGAGGCGAACGGACAGCATGCATCCTCTACCAAGAGCAAGATGGATGCACGCCTGATAATTTTGAATGCATACAACCTATATTCGTGTTTAGAACATAATTATATTGTCTGTTTTTATTTTATCTCGTCAGAAATGTCAAATATACGTGTATCTTGTAATGAACAGAAATATTTAAAGAGTCAGCATACAATCTCTTGTGTTCTGAACAGAAAAGAACATCGACATGTTTATTTTTTGGTGACTGAACCTCACCATTCTAAGACTTCTAAGAAGAGTCGGTAATTGTAGCACTTTGAAAAGGAGAGTTAACCTCACCAGCAGGAAACCTTATGTGTTAAACTCCTTCAAGGGGAGTCAATAAAGATCGTGTATGAAGTTACCGGGTTACTGGGTTTTATCCTCTCCCTTCCTAATATCATATATCGTGTCATTTATTTCGTCTTGTTATCTTCCCTGATGACGTTGACTCCAGGAAGGGCATCCGGTTATAAAACAATCCATTATAACTGATTCATCTCACCACAAGCCCACTACCGTAGAGAAACGGGTATCTTCCCTGATGAGGTTGACGTCAGGAAGGGCAACCTGTTATAAAAATATATTTTGACAGGTCCAACCCTCGGCCCGTCTCACTACAGTGTCGTGTATGAGGTGAAATGAACCTGGAAAGTTTGCCGTTCCTCGTAGCGAGGTTAGGTTAACACGTCATGACCTCAACTACCGATTGGACTCCTCCAAGTGGAGCCTCTGTGTGAGGTTAGGTTAGCGTTCGTGCGCAAGTTTAAGTTAACACGTCATAATAACGTCTTAACTTCATCTGCAGGTCACCTGATTTATGGCTCTTCCATGGGCGTCCGATCGATTCGGTTCCACCAAAGGGGGTCCGTGACCTTTCCGATTCGGTTCCTCCAATGGCGGCGCGTCCGATTTGGCTCCTCCAAAGTGGCTCGTGCGGTTAGCATTGCCCTCATACGTAAGGGTATGACGTCATATCATCACCTAGCAGTAAAAATTTCTCCGACTTGGCTCCTCCATGGGGCTCTTCCAAAGTCGTCCGTGATGTTAGCATTCCTCTCGTACATGAGGGTAAGGCGTCATATCCTCACATAGCAGTCAAAAATACTCCAGGTTGGCAAGTGAGGTTAGCATTGCTCTGGTACGTATGTGTATGACGTCAAGGGTGTCAACAAGAATCCCAGATCATTCCCCTGGCAAATTAGGCCCCTCCAATGGTGTCCGTGAGGTTAGTCTTGCTCTCGTACGCAAAATCCGCGAACATCATAGCCATACCACTCACGTAGGGGTCAATGACCTCGCGGCATAACCGTCGTATCCTTACTACTCAACTAGGGGTCAATTACCTCGTTGAAAAATGCTGACTCAGCGCTGACTCAACACCCATTGTTTTAGAACATAACACTCTCCTCCTCCTCCTCCTACTACTACTACTACTGTTATTTACGACTTCAGTGAATATATGGTTGTCGGCAGGGTTGTTAGAAATGATATGTATGAAGTGCCTGCGATGTTCTTGGATACTGAGGATTAGATGGGTAATTGGATATAGGAATGAAGCAATAAGCTGTCAGTACTCAATGACTCTTGGGTAGGTTCTTTCAGTCCGCCAATAGTAAAATAGTTATTGACGTAAGGAGGACAGGTCGTATTGTAAGTGATAGTAAGGGGTAGAGTGAAATTAGAACATGGGTCCCAGCTACGCGGTCCACCAGGGTTATCCATATTTCTGGGCGGGGAGTTATTCATGATGTGGGAGAGGGATGGATTACTTGATTGGGCTGAAATAAAAGCACTGGAACGGTCAAACTCCTAGGAGGACCGGCTTTGAATTATTTTGTGCTACTTAGTGGGTAACCGTCGGGCCAGGTATAGTTTAGGATATTGCCGTGAGAAGACCCGAACGATCACTTCACTAAGAGCCTGACAAATAGCTTTCCTCTGTTCTAAGCTGTGTAACTGCTCCTATTCTTGGCGGACAGTTAGCTATTGCTGTTTGAAATGTCGTGTTTGGCAGGTGGCCTATGGTTGCGGGCCAGGTGCTCGGTGCTGGCAGGAACTTCTTCTGGAGCTCTGAGTGCTCGATTCGGTACTAAGTAATGTTGATGATATCTAGTGGTCTGGGAGCTGCATTGCTGGCGATATGCTTTGTTTGAGCTCTGGGAGGCGAATGCCTTGCTTCCTTGGCCTAACGCAGGAAACTTAAATAAGGGTGACGGCCCCTTCCCCCCGTGGCGACTACCCAAAAATGCAGTGCTCTTTGTCGCCTCCGAAATCTACACCTTATCTCGAATAACAGCTACAGTTAGCAATTCAGCAAGCATCCATAGTTGTGATGGCACCTCCCCGCCAATACCAGGGGCGACCATCTCATGTAAATGCTTGTGTTGTTGTTCCCTACCAGAACACCGAATCCCTGCCTTCTTATATAAAATGAATGCGGACTGCACAGTAAGCGACCTATTCTACGCTAACATGGCTCTGTCTTGTATTATTGTAAACCGTGAAACATTGAATTGGTTCTGACTTTAGAGCAGAATGATAGCCTCTCCAAATCCTACTATTTCCTACGAGAACTTAAGAATATGTAACTCGAAGGAGTAAGTTCGTAAAAACTAATAAATGAGTTGATCTCGTATATTGTTTATCATCGTGGAATTGCTGATTTAGGCAGTGAAATACTCTCCTCTGCCAGTCCATCCTGAACATATGTCAATTTTAGAATATCTAGCGTCACTCTCTCATTCAGGTCGATGATGCATCACGCTCAATTGATATAATATTCTATATCGCCTGTATTAAACGCTGTGTTATTTGAACACAATAATATAGTTGTGGCTATAATAGGTTAGTACGTTCTCTTAGAAACAGTTACGATATTTCAAACTTCGAAAACTAGACCTTAACTAGACCTTAACTATTTTTCAATTATTCAGACCACTTCCTTTGTCATATGTAGGTCATATTAAGACTTTCATCGGCCCTAACGTCCACACGCATTTGTCTCCCGTAATCGAAAGAGTTACAAGATATGTACTCAGATTATAATATCACATGCAATCAAAGGAACATGTTACGTTTAATATAATATATTGTGACATTTCACTTTCTGTATCTGCATAAATAGGAACAAAAATGGAGTTCAAGCTAGTAAAACGTCGATCTAGAAAGGAATAACGCCGATATACCGAAATGATATATCTTTTCAACAGGCAATTACCGAAAGAACCACGTTTAGAAGGCGGTAAGAAAAGAATGACAAATGCAGATTATTCAAATCTATTATTAATGAAAAAAGGAACCTCCATTAAAAAATTTCGTCAATCTACGTTACTAAGCTTAACTGGCACGAGCAAGAGAAGAAAGAAGCAGCTTTTTTATTTCGAAAGCAACATATTTGTTGGCTATAGAGTTCGAAATACCAAGTAATATGCGTCGCTTTACTAATTGAAGCAATAAGGAAACACCAGAAGAGTGTAATAGCAATTACGTCACGACTCGACTCAGTGGACGGATATTTTGCACGATACTGCTTGTTCTGAGAAGCACTGACCAACTAGTTACTACGTATTCTTCGATAAGGGAACCAGAAAAACATATCTACCCGATTACCAAGTTTATTATCCTCAACAGTTAGCAGTTTTGAAACCATACTAAAATTG
This sequence comes from Anabrus simplex, assembly GCF_040414725.1. Lineage (NCBI taxonomy): Eukaryota > Metazoa > Arthropoda > Insecta > Orthoptera > Tettigoniidae > Anabrus > Anabrus simplex. Next base: position 231,806,798 of record NC_090270.1, on the reverse strand, counting down.
ATTATTCCAAACAGAATCATTTTTAATATTGCAAGTATTATAGAGATAAAACCCTAACCATAAGATGACGACACTAAACCCTGTATTGCAATTTTCTTTTCCGAGAGTTCAACACGTTACCATGATGGTGTAAGCAGCTCAGAGGCACGACTACTTAGACTTGGCGGAGCTATGCTGTGACGACCCAATACGGATGAAAGTCAGCTGAGAGAGGAACACATGGACCCGTTGACCTAAACAAAACCGAGGAGCCAGACCTACTAGTTCCGATGACCTGAGGGAGAACAACAGGAAGAGTCCAAATAAGCAAGTTAAGTTCTCTTTAAGTCGTATATACGTAAGTACCGTAATGTATTTTAATCTTCGGATATATATTAATATCTTGTGCTGTGATAATGTGTGCGTGCGTGTTAACGAAATGAAATATGGTTATGTGGATACAGGTATTCATCTGTAATCAATGTTAATTCCATATGTAGGCGCAACTCACCAGTGAAACTCGTTCGCAATATTATCCAATGCGGTGTTTAAAAGGCAATAAGCATGTTTATTTTGTTATCAGTGAAGTGGTAAGGCACGAGTGGTAATGTTTATATTATGTGTGATGGCTTTATTCATAATATCAGATAAAGGGATCGTATGTAGGGAATGTATATGACAAGATATGAAATAGCACAGCTTAGGATTGCGATATATTATGATTTAATACTATGGCAGAAGGAAAGTCGGCAAAGATGAGAAGGTTATGGTAGATATGTTGTGTATTTATGGAAATGGAGTGCCTAATGAGTTTTGATACGGTTGCTACGCGAAATATAGAAGGCTAATGGTTGAATAGTAGTAATGGCAGGCACGTGTTAGTAGATTATGATGATGATTATTTTATTTGAGAGATTGGGCATAATAGTCCTCTGTGCGATGTTATTATGTGTTGGATATGCATTATGCGGTATATATGAAGCGTACCGTTTTCAAATGATTGTTTTATCCCATTGATATGTAGAGTAGCATAGGATACGATCACGAAGCCATCAGTATAACCTGGTTTTGGAGTACTTAAGGTCATCTAAAGTGCCATGAAGCTAGTTATGCTAATAAATAGGCCTTCAATGAAATATATTTAACCACATTAGAGAATTCTCGCACATAATAAGTTAATTGCCGAATTTATAAGAACAAATTGGTATACCACTGGTGAATTAGTCATTCATATTTGAGTTTCTAAGTGAGGGTAGAGTCTTCTAACATAGAGATTTTTCTGCCTATGGATAAATTTGTTAAAAATTGGATGAAATACATATGGTAACGTAATATTCAGCCAGAAGCACACTTAAATTGAAACTTTAACCTAATATTGAGATGATAATTTTTCATATTAACCGTATTAGCCATACAAATGTTATAATATAAACCATTACGACATACAGCGGACTTAATGTTGCTTATTTTGAGACCAAGTAAGATGAAACGTGAAGATCTGAATTCAAAGTAAAATGAAATTGTAATTGATAATGAGAACACCTTTTAATCTTATTGAATAACTGTTGTTTTTCTGAATGAGTTAAATCGTTTCCCACATTTTCACTGTGTATACTGACACAGATACTAAATTTAGGACAAGGTGACGTTCATTTTATTAGTCACATTTGAGCTTGTAATTAAAGCACTGGACTTTGAATTATTTTAAGGAAGTATTATAGCTACAGAGAAAGAGATTCCAAAACTTAATCAAATATTTATCTGAACAAACTTTGCGTTTTTCAATCTGATATGATGTGACACTGTATGATAGTAAATGTAATTCTATTTTTATTCATAATCGATTAGATGCATCTAATACCTTTAACTCTAGTGAATTTATATTTTTCTTTATTAACATTTCTACTCATTTCAACCAATTATTTTAATTTTACTTGATATTAATTGAATTGCCAACGAGGCCAAAGCACTAATATGGACATTCATGGCCAGGATTTTGTCATTATCGGCAAGTTCTTAAGAGGAATACTTTTATTTTTTTTACTTTCATTTCACTAACGAGGGGTAGAACCCATATGGTTGTATAATGTCAACAGGACAGTGTGGAACATCCCAATGTGATCATAGCGAATTAATTCATTTATTATTCAGAGTAATTATTTAATAAATGTGAAAAAATAACAATTTTTTTAATGTCTATTTAGCATAAGAGCTAGATGTAAGAATATTTTAAGCTTTTTATTCTACTTGCGAATGCGATAGCGACTTGTAAGAACCAATCATGGTACTACATTGGCAATATTCATTTGCGATTACTTCGGCAACACAAAGGTACTTAGAAATTCAACTGATAGCGTGTAGGAGACGTCCTTCAGCCTAGGTTGATTTGAACTTTAACCCGTCGGCACACTTTCTCAAGCGGAACTCACAACCCGAATACTTACAGAGGCCAGACCATTTACACTTCAGAGCTAGTCAGGAAACTAATGTATCCCCACCTGGACGCGGGAGCGGTGCAATATAGAGATTTGAAGTAACCCGTTTTGCAGTTAGAACCGGAAGGCATTAGAGTTACGAGGCCCACGGAATCTTTCATTTACACTCTCTTCGTCTCTCTGGTCTTCGCTTTGCCGTTACCTTCATTTTCGAAGTTTCCGACTCTTCCACTTTCCCCCTCCGATTAGTGTTAATAGGGGATGGTTAGTAATCACCACACATCAACTGACGTACATTAATGAATTCCTTTCGTTAATAACCTATTTACGTGAATCATTCGTATTATCGAATAACACGAAAGTAATTGACTAAGTTGGTATAGAATCACCATTCTGTTCCATTCTCTTGCTTGTAAAACTTTTTCAAGATATAGATCACGGATTTCTTAACCTGAGGTCCGTTAAAGGGCTTCAGGGGGTCCTTAAAAATCAAATAAAAATTTAACATTTTCATCGACTATAACTTAGCTCTATTTTTGGCAGTGCATGGTAATAATATTCTACATTATTAAACAATAAAAATTGTTAACAATCAGGTTTTTTAAGATGATTTACTCCACTTCGTGTACCTGAGACTTGACTCAAAGTAGTCAGCACCAATATTCGACACAGCTTCGTCTAAGAGGTTTTCCACTTCAGAAACTGTGATCCGCTTGTTATTTCTGGAAATATAATCCACACACGCTGAGCGAGATAGCTTAACCACGTGGTGAATGTACACTCATTTCTCGAGATCGCGCCCTACGGATATAAATCGATATAAATGGCAGCTTGGGATTGGTTCGATGCCTGTATTTCAGCACACACCCAGCAAACAGCACCAAAATTGGCTACAACATCAATTTAGAAGCTATAATGTTCAGAGCATGTTTCCGTGAGTTCTGTTTTCAATCACTTTCTTTTGACTAGTCTAATAGCGCACATTTATCGTTCCAGTGATCTACCCTATAAAGAGGTTTAATGTTAATGTTATCCAATTTACGTCCCACTAATTAATGTCGTGGTTTTCGGAGAATATCTCCACTATTATGCTCAAATGGTAATAATGTATAAGACATACCATACCGAAAAAAGCTTTTCTACGAGGTAGCTACTGTATAAAACTGATAGAGAAAGAATTCTATTATCTCCTTCATTAATCCACAAAAAATTCAGATGAAATATTTAATATCGGGAATTACATTTTACACAATAACTCTGCACAGTTTTTTGTTTAATGAAGAAACTTGATATTTTCTTGCCTACTTAGT